>NC_044059.1:752002-870115 GCF_902167405.1 Gadus morhua | reverse complement strand
GTCGAGATGGAAGGCAAACATCTCCACTACCTGGGACGGAGGGACAGGCTGGTAAAGCGAAACGGCCAACGCGTGAACTTGGACACAGTGCAACAAGTGAGGGTTTTTGTTTATTTTTTCCACTGGGTGTCCCTATTCTGTTAAGTTTTACTCAGGGTACCGTACTAAATTCCAGCCGAACCTCTGGTACATGCCTCCCAATCAGACAGATTTCCCGCAGACCCGGCCCGGGTCGAGCAAATCACAACCTCTAAAATGGGGCAGGTTTAATACAATGACAGAAGAGCGCCCTATGGGAGTGCTGCTGAGGCCTTTTTGTAACCAAGATGGAATCCACTTACGGCTGTAACATATATAGTTTTCATATTGATATCGCGATACGTGCATGTGTGATGTTCGTATCGCTGGACGTGCAGTATACAAAAGAATATAATAATTTTAATCCAATGTCAGTTCTCATTTCCCTGCCTAATTTAGAAATCTGTCTGATATAACATAAATTACTTAGATTTAAAGGATGGATACAGTTTGTTGCTAGGGAGTGACATGCAGGCTCTGCATGAACATTGAACAAAATGAGAAATGAGAATCTGTGAAAAAGAAAGTGCATCCCAAATTATATTTCAATGGGATTCACCTCTGCAAAGCAGTTGCATGAACACAGGTCCATGTTTTTTTACTAAATTGTGAGTATTTGCATCCATTTAATGTTCATGTTAACAAATGAACCACTGCCCTAAGAAATCGGAAGTGAAGTGAGAGGTTACCGCCAAATAGGTAATTGGTATTTCGCGTAATGGTGTGGAGATGTCAGGCTACTCATTACCCGTACTATGATACTAATATGAATGAGGTGAATCTTTCTTTGCTCAAGGAAGTGGCAGTGATCAGCCTCAACATTGTTGAAAATAACTGCAGGACATCTGTAGTCCATCAGTGAAGGAGCAAGTTCATAGAACATTGAATTTCCGTGACCTAGACTGCGAGGCCAACTGAAGTTTAAGAAAAGTTATCTTGAGGCTTACATGGTTCCCATTTGATTTCTAATTCACTCAGGGAACATAAACCTCCTGGCAAAATGGAGTGCAGTGCAGGTATTCAATATAGCACCAGTATTTATATGCTGTATTCCGAGTTTAGTAACAGTATTAACATGCAGTATTCACAGTATTGTACTAGTATTAATATGTTGTATTGTAACAGTATGCAGTACTCACAACTCCCTCGTCATCTTCAGGTCATGATGAGTCTCCCTCAGGTGGAGTCATGTGCCGTGGGTCTCTTCAAAGGCTTACGACTGGTCGCCTTTGTCGTAGCGTCACCATCCGTCCACCAGGTGGCAGCGACTCCTCTTCAGGCGGAGCTGAGCCTCTCCGTTCCCGGGGATCATGAGGGAGACTGGGGCTTCTTAGAAGACCTCCCAGAGGACGGGAGCAGATCTGATGCCCCAATCAGAGTCCTTCACAGGGTTGTCCTACAGCAGCTATCCCTGCTGGTTCCCAGTGCCAGCATTCCAGACTCCTTGGTTCTAGTCCAGGCTCTGCCGCTAACTGCTCATGGTTAGTTTCAAAACCAGAGAACAATATTTTTCCCTGTCTCATTCCTCCATATGTTACTTTCCTTTTCATGTTTTCTGTTTCAATAAAATTATGTTGTTCTTCAGGAAAGGTGGACATGAATGCACTGATGAAGTTATACCAACAACAGAGGGAACATTTGGAGTCAGTCAATTCATTTGAGAATATGGCTAAACTCAAACAGAGACTCATCTGTCTATGGCAGGTATGGACACTATATTAAATAAATACAAATTAACTTTTTTCAGTCATTCATCTCTTCATTCACTGCTTTCAATCCACTGGTTATTCAAAAGGTAGATTCTTGCCATTCTCGCTGCAACCCCTGTATGTGTCTAAATTCATACGCTAGTTATCCCTTTGTGATTGAATGGGGTTTCTATTATTTACACTAAAGTGATGGCTGCAATGACATGGGTTCCTTTTTAATTAGCATGTCATTATTGTTTTCATGGTCAGGATAGTTTAGGTCTTCCGGAAGATGCAGTGGTTGAGGATGACTCCCTCTTCCTGTTCAGTGGAGGTGACTCTCTGAAAGCCCTACGTCTCTGCGATGACATCATAGCAACCGTCGGACTTGGCGTACCGGGACTTTTAGAAGCCATACTTGAAGGGTCGTTCACAGAGGTGGTGTGCCTCGTTGCGAGGGCAACACGGCTCTCCCCCGCAGCTAACAATATTCCAAACGCACCCTCGGCTAGGAAACGTTCAGCAGACCATCCTGCCTCTTCAACCATGGTCAAGAGAGAACACACAGAAACGTATTCAGCACCACATCATCTACATGGACCAGTAGGTTCAACTGATGGCAGACTTACTAAAGTACTGAGGAGGGCTGGTCAGGTACTGGAATTGAATGTGAGCAATCCAGTGACCCTCAGCGGCTCTCACTGTAAAACGATATCGGCAAACATCAAGAATGATTATTCAGCCAAAGATACTAGCGAGACGGGGATCCAGCGGGCGTTGGTCCCAGAGCTTGAGCCAAGATCCCCAGAGCTGCGTGTGAGATGGTCTTCAGACATGGGTCGCTGTGTGGACGCCTCACCACTGCTGGTAGTGGTGCAGGACAGAGAGGCCGGAGGAACTGGGTCAAAAAAAGCTACGGTGTTCATCGGCTCCCACTCTCACCGCATGCAGGCCCTGGACCTGACCACCGGGGGGCTTCTGTGGGAGCGCGTGCTGGGAGACAGGATAGAGTCGTCAGCCGTGGTGATGCGCTGCGGGACCCAGCTGGCAGTAGGTGAGTGCCACGGTTCTCAAAACCATGATTCAATGATCAACTGAAAAGATGAACTGAAGGGTGTTTGCAAAAACAGCGTCACGACTAACACTCAGGTCTTTGGTTTGCAGGTTGCTACGATGGCGCTGTGTACTTTCTGTGTGTGGCGTCAGGGGCGAGTCGGTGGGTGTTTGAGACGGGTGATGCCGTGAAAAGCAGCCCTGCGGTGGACCCCGCCACTGGCTTGGTTATCGTAGGTTCTCATGATGGCCATCTCTATGCCTTGGACCCGCAGGTAGGAACCACAACAGTCATACAATTTTGTATGACTGTTGTGGTTATCTTCAAATTTTTGTATTGTGTCTTAATGAGTTAACAATGCCAGATATCATGTATCAAGAAAGATATACAAGCCTAAAGGTAGATATAAAGTCCTACAATTGCTTTGGAAGTGACTTTACTTTACTCTTGGGTATGACTGAGGCGTTCATCAATTTTATTACAAATCATAATCAACGTTTTTCTACACTCTTGAGCTGTGTTTCTATGTACAATATGTGTTATTTTCTTGTAGGCGCAAAAGTGTGTATGGAAGTATCACTGTGGGGGGGGCAGTTTTCTCGTCTCCATACCTCGAACCAACCCGGAGGCGCCTTTACGCCGCATCTTTGAGGGGTCACTTTGTGTGTCTCTACCCTGTGAGTGGAGCAAACTCTGTTTTATTCAGTTATTTTTTGACCGCTGGTTTGGTACCATGAAATTACATGACAGAACTGATTTACCGTCAGTGCTGTTGGTCTATGATTGCACTGCAAAGCTGCTATGTAAATGATACCTGGCTGTTGTCTCACAAAGTTGTTTAGAAAAGACTATACGTTATGGATGGTTCTGTAACTTATTTAAATGGAATCTCATCCTCTGGCAATCAAAGTTAAACAATATGAGGGACTATACTATGTCCCTTTTTGTTTTGTTTTGATGTTTTTTGAAACCCTCTTTACCTCCCTCACATTTTGCCCGGTAAAAAATAGACTGCACTTTGAAACGCCAGCAGCAAAGAGGGTCAGATCCACAGACATTTTCAATAAAGATCGTAAAGAAGTGTGCTGGTGATGGGTTTGCGTGGTCCTCACGCTCCACTGCTCATCCCTTAGATGAGGAGCCGCTGGTTGGTCGGTCATTTGTAGATGGGCCATAGTTATACAGAGGTCACAGTTGGTCTGCCCGCCATTTATTGGGTTGACATTACAGGACAGCGGAGAGGTGATGTGGACATACAACCGAGAGACTCCCTTCTTCTCCTCTCCCTCTGGCTCTCCTGGCTGTGTGGTTATTGGCTCTGTGGACGGAAACATCTGCTTCTTCAGCGACACAGGGCAACTGGTGAGTGCATTAGTTTAGTCTTTGATGCTACAATCAAATTTGACGCCCTTCTAAACGAGACACAGAAATTCAAATTTGACACTCAAATTCGCAACCCATTTCAGCTGTGGCAGTTTCTGGCAAAAGGAGCGGTGTTCTCGACGCCATGCTTCACACCCGACAGGCAGAGGGTGCTGTGCGGCGCACACGACGGTTACGTGTACTGCTTGGAGACCGCCGGTGGCTCCCTGGTCTGGAGCTTCCAGACGTCGGGCCGGGTTTATGCCAGCCCATTTGCCTTTGAGAGCCGCTCCGCCTTGGGCAGAGAGCAGGTTCTGGTGGGAGTGGCCTCAACTGACGGCATGCTTTGGATCCTAGACGAAAGGGACGGATGCAAGATCGCTTCTCTCAGTCTCCCCGGAGAGCTGTTTTCCTCGCCCGTGGTGTGGGAGCGCACCCTTTTGGTGGGTTGTCGAAACGACATGGTGTACTGCATAGATCTGACGAACCCGCCGAACAAAGAGGAGCTGGAAGGACACGCCCACATGGAAACACTTCCAGGGACAGGAGATGCATAGCAACGTTAATACCCACAAATAAAGGTAATCTCACTGATGTCCCTCTAGAGGGTCTCAATTACAAATTCTCACATGTACCTTTGACGGAGAAATAAGGAATCTGGTGGACAATTTTTGTTTCAGACATTAGCATTTACTTAACATTATTCAGAACATTTTGCATTTCGTAAGAACTTCCTCATGAATACCTATTAAGTGGGACAAAAAAGTGCAATTATTACCAAACATATTTGTTACATTTAACACTGTGCAACGCTACACTATTGTACACAACCATAGGTATAAACAATATGCCCAAGTGACTCTGCCTTAGGTGGCCCCTTGCTGACCAAGGCCCTGGTGGAACCCCTTGACTTACATACGTGATTCCTTAAATAGAGGTCATGATGTCTTACGTACAACTCATTACATCAAAAGGTGAGGAAGATGGCGTCGTAGAAATCCATTTGAAACGTTATGACAAGCTAACCAGTTCAAATCACATTAAAAAGGAAGTGATGCCCACAAACACAGTTGTGTTACAGTAGGACAGACACAAGAGACATATATTATAGCGAGTAGGTAGCCATATTCTATTTCTCTCACTCTTACTCTGTACCCAGTCAATTGAGTGTTACGTTCATCACCATATTGTGACAGCAATGTACAATTAACAGTTAATGCCCAATAACACTGTCAGCCTTTGACGCACTGTTTTTAGCTATGCACCACGAAGGATTTCTGAAAGATTGTATTAGCGTGCATGAGATAGAAATTGTGTCAACTGTTTCATGGCAAATTATACAATAGCTTCTTTGACAGTTGTCACAGTCGTCACGGACACAGTGCACATTGTTAGGCTAAGTACAGGTCGCAGTTCATAAAACAAAACTGGAGGCTCTGAGAGGAGATGGCCTATCTGTGTTTAAGTGCAAGGGAAACTCTTAGCATTAAACTACACCAACATTGGAATGTAACAAAGGAGATGACTAACACCTGGGATGCTTGGTGGAAAGTTCACCCAGCTCTGTCCTCCAGGTAAGTTAATGAAATCATTTAGCCCTTAAAACAATATTTTGAAACCCCCATGTTGACAAAACGCTGGCTTTGACATTCTTCCCCACAAGCCGTTGGTTAAACTCTATTGAGATGAGGATATAATATGGGGTATCTTTACCACAGGATCCATCTACAACCATGGGGACCACAATGGCTACAAAAAAAAGTAAGTAATTTGGATTGGCTTTTGCAACGGAAGCCATTGTGGGTATTGCCAGTGGATTTTTGTCGTTCTTAAATCCGAGGTGCTCAGAGCTGAGAGCAAACATCAAACTGACATGTTTCTTCTAGTGACTTACTTTTTCATTTCTATTTTCATTTGACTATATAGTAAGTGCATGCTTGCAATACTAATGGTTAGTATAAAAGTATGATTTTGTTTTGATCTTCTCGTATATTTCACGGTAAATCACACTTTATCTTGATTAATATACCAACCATTGAATGTTTTTTTTGTGTATGTTTTTCTTGTTGGTTTTACAGGGTCAGGACCTGGAGCTGAACTGCAATGAAGGGGATATTCTTGACACAGTCGGTGGGCAGTGTGCAGTGTGGGCTACTTGATGATCTGAGGGCAGTCACTCCAGGCTTTGGCCTTGCGCTTGGCAAGAGCCAGCCAGGCCGGCTCTGTGCACACCTGGGGAGAGTCACTGGAAGAGAAGCGCTTGGACACCTCCTTCACAGCAGGGGGCAATGATGTTGAGTCTGCAATCTCGACTACACCGCAAAAATGAAAAGCATAGACCATAGCGTCCGATGGTTAAGTGACGAGCTTCTTTGGAAGACAAATGGAATAATGCAATACTAAACAGCGTAAGGCATCAACGTATACCTAGGTGTCACTTGTAATACGATAACACGATAACAGAATGGGTCTGCTACTTTTTTTGCAATTTAATGTGAATGACGAATACTACGTTGTAGTTTCTTCTTGAAGTGTGTATTACGACAGATACTTTGTCATTTGAACTTTAACTTTAAATAAATCCAACTTCTGTGTGAGCGTCATAACTCTTGCTTGATAAGCTCTCTAAGCACAATCAACTGTCATCAAATATGTATAACATTTATAAATGAAACAGCACATGGGAACAACTTGCAAACCATTAATCCAGCTTCTTACCGGTGACAGAGCTGGGAAGAGTGTTTGCTTTCTTCAGATGTTCTCGCCGGTCAAAGCGTCCCAGAAGACTATCTGGTCTCTTGGGCTCCTCGGGGGTCAGAGCTTTTCCTGGTCTAGGGCCCTGGGTTCCCCTGCCGTCCGTGGGACTGACCAGTAGAGCCTGCTGATGGGGCAAATGAAAATGAAAGGGGCCTGTACCTTTCCTTATACTTTATGTCCTTGCAGTTATGTGTTAATGGGTGTGCTATAACACTTATATTCAAAGTGAGTTTGGGGCAGGAGAGGTGATAAAAAAGATGGAGGATACATACACTCTCTCGCTCCTTGGACTGTTTTTCTGCCAGCTTTGCCTCCCTCTGGCTGCGTCTCTCATCGCGGCTCTGCTGCTGCTCCCTGAAGCCCTTCTGCTTCTGCAGAGCCAGTGTGATCCACAGGGGCCCCTGCTCCTTCTCCTGGAGCCGTGCGCTGTCCAGAGAGTGCCGGCTCTGTAGTGAGGGTTTCTCTGCATACAGACAGGTAGATATTAGGTATTTTTTAAATGTATTTATGATTTATATGCTTTATGAAGAGTTTGACAGGAAAGTATGGAAAAGCGAGAAAGTGGGGTATAATTATGAAAAGAAAAATACTAATTCTGGAAAGGAAAAATAGCAATGAACCCAGGTAAACAGTGACTGAAGGAAAAACAAGACTAGTAAATAGTAGGTGAAACACCTAAGTGATTGAAAAGGGCAACTAGAGATTTTTCAAAACCAAACATGACTAAATTATGAGGTAAGGGTCAAACCCAACCAATTTTGTAATCTATAGGTATCTCCAATATATGGACAATATAGTGGTAAACAGTCAGTGAGGAACATTTAAATATTTTGAGAGTGCTCCAGAGATTTGTATTACCGTAGAATCATGAGAATTGCTGTGATTCAAACACAACCATGTTTTCCCATAAGGACCAATAATTTCATTATCAACACCACAGTGATACTTCCATACACACTTGCTTCCAAAATGGAAAATGTCATTGCGAAGTGACGTCTGGATATAATAATATTATATCATGTATAATATTTTCTCAGGTATGTCTCAAAGGTAAGAATAGTACCTCTCACCTTTTTTGAGAAGCTCTGTCTTTCGGTCCACCTTCTCTCTCCAAGGGATGTTGATGGATGGGAAGAATGACTTCTTCTCTTTGGGCTCCTCGTCCCCAGGTGCCTGGTTGCCCCTCTGCAGACGGGCCACGGCAGTAGTCTCCTCCACAGCCTCACCCTGCTCCTTCCCAGAAGGTTCTGGACCCCTCCCGCTCCCCTGGGCCACCGCTTCACTGGGGTCCTTGGGCAGCGGCGAAGGGGGAGGGTTGAACGCGGCTGCCGCAGGCTTGGGCGATGTGAGGGGTCTCTGGTAGAGAGAAGATCTGGAAGGTACTTTCTCCCCATCACAGTCGTGTTTCGGCCCCGGTTTTGTGCGGAATGGGATGGACGAGGGGGATACCTGTAAGAACTGCACCATGGCGCCGTCTTTGAGAGGCGATGGTGGGCTCGGTGTCTCAGAGAACACCGGCGTGCTGTCAGGGGTGGAGTCCGGGTCCATGGGTGTGAGGGGAGAGGGGACACCGTCAAAACTGTCCCCGGCGCTGTAGCGTTTTTTTCGTTTCTCTATGGATTGCTCACTGTGGAAGCGGAGGGAGTAGTTTGTCCGTCTTAACTTGATTCCAAAGGGGGAGGTTTTGTCCTGGCTGTCGGGTCCCCTCTCCTCGCTGCCCTCAGAACCTTCTGCCTCATCCTGGCTGTGACCTTTCTTCTCCATCCCCTCCGGTTTGGCTTGATGGCTGGGAACCAGAAACGAAGGGAGGTCTTTGGCAAACATACACTCCTCTGTACCTCTTACTGCAATGCGGACCGTTTTATTGGTCCTGTTGGGGGACTTAGCAGCTGGGGTCGGGGAGGCTGCCTGGGGCTGGCTGCAGGTATCAGAAAAGAATGCACCTTCCTTCACTGTCTCTTTTTCCTCTGGACTCAACAGCTCAGAGTTCCTATTGGAGTCTCCAAACTTCTTTTTGGCTGGGGTGATGGAGAATTTGGCGCTCGCAGACATGGTCTTCCTGAGGTTGGAGTGTGGGAACGAGGATTGGTTAGCATCCTCGCCATCAGGCCCTGTCTGGCTCTTGCTTTTTTCAGGGCAATCCTCATACTTCCCTTCGTCTGCCCCCTTAAATATCTTGGATCTGATACTGGCCCATTCGGCAAGGACCGCTGCACTCGACTGGTCTGAGGTGAGCATGGATTCATTCAGGGATTTGGTTTTCCCAGATTTTCGGTCTGGGGAGGTCTTGCTCTTGGTCGGTGGTGTTCCTTGAGCTTTCCAATCCTCGCCAATACCCAACAGTGACTTGCAGGCTGTGTCTTTGATCTGGTCTAAATTGACTGCTGGTCCACAGAGCTGGGCCCCAGTCACCAGGATGGCTGTGTGGGGGACATACTGACACGATATTAGGTTGTGGGGATCTGCTCCATCAGGACTGGAGGTTTTGTTGCCTGCACGCTGGTCGGTTACAGCGCCGCCCTGGTGGCCACTGGCTGGTGTAACAGGAGTCAGGTTGACCTTCTGGAACAGAATCTGTTTCTCGCCCGAGGATACTTTGAAAGAGAAGGGCCTCTGTCTCTCCTCCATCTCTCTCCAGTGTATTTCCTCTTCTTCCTTCTTCTTTTTCTCGTCTTCTTCTGTTTTAAATTTCTCCTCATGAAGCCTTTTCTTCCTTTCTTGTTTTTCCCTCTCTTCTCTGAGCCTCTTCTCCTCCAAAAGGAGTCCCTGCACCTCAACTTCCTGTTGCCTCCTCTCTTCCTCCTCTCGTATCCGCTGCTCCTGCCGATGCTTTCTCTCTTGGTTTTCCTCCTCCCATTGCAGTCGCTCCTGTTCTTCTTGGATCCTCCTCCTTTCCTCCTCTTCCTCCTCCTCCACCTCCTGTTTACGTTCCTCCTCACGTTGCTTGCATTCTTCTTCTTCCCTGATCCTTCTCTCATCCTCTTCCTCCTCCCTCCTCCTCCTCTCAGTCTCCAACTCTCTCTGCTTCCTTTCCTCTACTTCAGCTCTGTGGATGCGCTCCTCCTCCTGCACTTGACTGCACCTCTCCTCATCTAGTTTCCGCAGCCTCTTCTCCTCTACCTTCATTGCCCTCTCCTCTTCCTCCTGTCGGATCCTCTCCTCCACCTCCTGCTGCCATTGTTGTTTATTGGAAGACTCCAGGGACTGTAGGCAATGTTCCTCAGCAGCAAACCCTCCTGCCACCTCCTCATCCTCCTGCAAGACCCCCGGAATGGAATCCTGTAGTTCCTGGATGGAGCGAAAATGTACATGTCTCTTACCATGTCATGCAACAAGATTGATTTTATCTACCGCCAGACTGGGAAAGAAATAAAGGTAAGAATAAAACAGCAGCTGATCCGGCCCTCTGGCAAGATGGGCCAGCTGGGTGAGAGATGGACTAGCCAACTTGAATGATTAGGGGAGGTTCCCCACTGGTAACTACAGCACGGGATGGACCCCTTGCCTCGCCCAAAATTCAAATGCTCTACACATAGAAGCACACTTGGGCCATCAATATCAACATTTACTGGAAAACAGACAAACAAACTTTCACACAAAAATGGGTGAAAAACACTATGGGTGGAGGTGAAAAGGAATCATTAAAAAGCAAAAAAGCCCTTGAGGCAGATGTTATCCCAGGAGTCAGCAAGAAGGGTAGGGTTAGTAGAATTATGAAATAATGGGTCAAATTCTTTGGACGAACACAATCCAGGCCTGGGGGCAACCAATGCAAAAACTTGTAACTTACTGATGTGTGGACCTGGCTCTTACTTGGGTAAAGCGCCGGTGTTTGCGGGAGATTCTCTGGTTCTTGGGCTTCACAGACAGCTTATGCTTGGCAGCTGTGTTGTCCAGACACGGGGCACACTGTGGCACAGCGTCCAGGTTGATTGACTCAATGGTACCGGTGGGATGGAGGACTCTCCTGGACCTAGGGGACTTGAGGGGGGGACTGTGTACCGGAGCCTGCTGGCTTGCTAGTTGAACCTGGGAACAATATTTAAAGGTGGTTTCTACCAGATGGAGTCATCAATGAATTTCAGAAAGACAGACGGTAAGACATCAATGCCCCAATGATTACAATGATTTTCTGCCAATAGCCCTTACCTCTGTGATCATGAAGTCAATATAAAAGATCATGGTTCAACACCTAAATAGACACCTGGGGAGGTAGCAAGACCCATTCCAGTTTGCATACAAACAAGGCCGTAGTACAGAGGATACATTGGTTTCACTGGTGCACATCATATCTAAACATCATGACAACCCAAAATATTTATGCCAGGTCTCTTTTTCTGGATTTTTCATCTGCGTTTAACACCATTCAGACAGAAATACTTTATCTAAAATGATTACGTTTCAGATGAACCCCTATCTTAGTCACTGTTTTTTTCCTTTCTCACAAAAAGGATTAAGCTAGTCAAGGTCAACTACACACTATCCTCTCCAAATACCACCAATGTTGGAATACACCAGAGCTGTATTAGCTCCCCTTTGCATTTTACCTTGTACACTTCAGACTACACCACCAGTGTGCCAAAACCAATATCTTTTAAAATACTCTGATGACTCCACCCTAATGACCCTATTCACCCAATCCGAGGACCATACACTGTACCAGGGCAATGTGGATTGGTTAGTCGAATGGGGTGATAAAAACTTGCTGATCATTAACACTGAAGACAGAGGAAATCATTTTTGGAAAACCATCTAACTTTCAACTGTCCCAAGTGGAAGATCCATGATTCAGAAATCAATCAAGTCCCAACCTACAAATACTTGGCGTTATGATAGACGAAAATGTATCATGGACCTCTCACATAGAATTTACCTGCAAAAAGATACAACAGCGTATCTATTTCCTGCAGAGATTAAGATCCTTTGAAGCTAGCAGACAAATCATTTCTTTGTTCTTTATGTCAGTGATTCAGAGTGTAATGCTTTATTGTAATACAGCTTAGCAGAGTTGCCTTTCAGTCAAAGATAAGGCAAATTATATCCTCAAATTCAAATTAGTTCAAAGATCTTTGGACTACCTGTAGCACACCTCTTCCAGGAAGCCCACAACAAGATCATGCTCAGGCTGGCCAGATATATTTCCACTGACGTCTCACGTCTTACACAGAGAATATCAGCTCCTGCCTTCTAACAGGCGCTTTAGAGTTCCTTCTTTCAACCGCAACAGACTTAAATACTTCTTTATACATCAATCAATCCTTTTGTTAAACCAATAACATTAAGATTTTTCATAAAATGTCTCAAAGTGATGACATTTTCGATATATTTATGAAGCCTCTTTGTAACATATGTATGCTTGGCTTCCGTCATGCTTGATACTGTCATTTATGGCTATGTTTCATGTTTGTCTATCGATTCTTTATGCCTCAAATGTGTGTTCACATGTTTGTATATTGATGCTATATCAAAAAGAATTTCTGCCCTAATTGACAAATAAAGTTGTATCGTATCATACTAGAACCTACCTTGGGCTCAGTTTCTGTAGGCATGGTCTCCACATGGGCTATCACCTTGAGAGGACTCTGCGGAAGCTCCTCCTCATCTGAACTGCACTCGTCTTCACTCTTTCTCAGAGATAGAGGCTTCTTCCCAAACTTGATACCTTGGGCTATCTGCCTCTTAATGGCCATCAAAATACAAGATACAATTCTTATGAGAGATAAGACATTTTACTTGGATATTTTTGCTATTTAGGTTAATTAATATGAGCCATGGAAACCTACTTTGTTTGAGAAAACCCCTCTGTAATGATTATAGGTAGTGTTAATCACCATATGGTTGTAATACCTGCAGGTTCCTGACCTTGTCAGAGACGTTTTCCTGGGACATGGTTTGATCCAGAACAGCTTCCTTTGGCAGTTCTTCCGGAGTGAAGATGCTGTCGTGAGAGATAGCTCGGGGCACAACGG
Source organism: Gadus morhua (assembly GCF_902167405.1). NCBI lineage: Eukaryota > Metazoa > Chordata > Actinopteri > Gadiformes > Gadidae > Gadus > Gadus morhua. The sequence continues at coordinate 857,207 of NC_044059.1, read as the reverse complement.
GATTCAACTCCCTGCATGCCATCAAACCCAGAGTGTAAATCGCATTTACTGAATGAACTGTAAAGCCTTTCTTCATGCACTTAATAGATCACCCATTGAGAATGAGCACAATGATACATTTATTTGGCTATGCACACGAATGCTCTCAAACAATTACAAGCATTTTATAGTTGTATTGTATGTTCAGTTTGAATGGAGCTAACACACCTTTTACAGAATATAAATACTATACAATAATGAATACAAAATAATACAATAACTCCAAGCTCAATTAGTCATAAGGTGTTCATATTTCAGATTAAATCAAAAATGTATCATAAAACCTATTGACTCTCCAAAAAAAAACGCCCACCTGCTTAATCTCCATAAAAAAACAAAACGGAAAAAGCTTGTATACATTATCAATATAATATTTAACAATTACTTACCTCAAAATGTCCTCATTTACAGAGACAACTCCATTGCACACTTCCCCAGTAGAAAAATGGTCCTTTAGCTCTACTGCACCCAGGTTCCTCCCCGTCTCCCGCTTCTTTCTCTTCCCGAACAACCGTCTGAAGGGTTGGAATTTGCCCTGTTGTCTCCGCTCTGTTGGCAAAAATAAAAAGATTACAGTGACTACTATCAGAGCTTCAATATCAATATGACAGCATAGGGCTTGACAAGAAGCTGTGTGCATTTGGTTGAAAGTAGCAAGAGTTAAGTTTGTGCTTGAGGTCAATATCATTATTTTTCCATAATTCCTTCATACCAGTAAGTCCCACATACAGTAAGCCAGACTTTCCCCTGGGGTAACTCTGGTTGGTCTGCACTTTGTTGACACTTTCTTTCACAATTGCATATGAATTTCCTATGACCATATTTTCAGCCTATGGTTTGTAAATAACTCCTAAACAGAAACGTTTAATACCTCAGTCTCATGAATCATTGAATTCAGAACAAAAAGTGTTTGTATTGTGTGTCTGTCATGTGTGCACAGAAGTCAGGTGGTTAGTATTGCCTGATTGTAATGTTGTCTGTATACTTGTGGGGTTAAAGATACTCTACACCGCTACGAGGAGACGCCCTCTCAGGACTCATGGGTATCTCTTTCGATGCTATAAGTAGCAACTAGTGTGGGATTTCACTCTGCATGGCGTCCACTACACTCGATACATCATGGAGCATGATACAGTTAAAGAGTTTCATGAATCTGCATCTGAGAGGTGTGTCTTTGTGTCCTATGTGTTATTATTTATGCTTCGGTTGGTTACTGGCGATTAGAGCATAAATGACCAGAGAATGTGCTCAAGATACCTTAAGGTCATCATCCTATCAAAAATTGAATCTATATTCACCCTGTTTTTCATTTGTGTCCGGGGGTGACATGCCTGTCTTCAGGGTTAAACATGCTTCTTCAATATAGCTAACCCAATTATATTTATGGATTTGTTCACACTATTTGGAAAAAAAATTGTTTTGGTCAACCTTGCAAAAGTGTTGTGATAATGATTTCTACAGTAAACTATTAATCTACCCTGTTTTTTCTGTCAAAATAAAGATGGATATTGACTGATATGGTCGATATGCCCCCCCCCCCCACACACACACACACACACACACATTCTGCTTGTCCTGAGATCCCTGCATGCCGGCCCATATTACACTGCCACTGGCGCTATTGCTGATTCATGAGTGAAACCGAAAAGGACATATTTTCAAGCACAGTGTAGGCACGCTAGTCAGCAATACTGTTTGCTGAGAACCAGTCAGCTTGAGCTGCCTAAACAGCTAATTTCAAGGCTCACTGCTTCCTGTGTGTGTTCTTCAGATGCTATATTCCAATACAAACACATACACACATGCATCCAGAGCTGTCATTGAATGCCGCAGGTTTGTTAGTATGTCAAGTAAATATTGATTTGTATAACATAAAATACCTTCTTAATCCAATTAATTCATAAGATAATGGATTGCATTAGAAAACTGAAACCATGAGAAGTTGTAAATTATTGAATTGTGTTTGCACTTCCTTACAGGTTTATCAGTAATAAACATCAAGAGCCACGTCTTTTATGGTGTATTAAAAGTGTACTGAAGACTTCCAGGAAAGAAGAACAAAAGAGCTCAGTCAGGTCAAGTTAAATCAGAATCCAGTTTATGATCAGGTTAGGAATTTAATACATACAATTAATACACAGAATGTGTGTTTTACTTTGGCCTCAATTTTTTTGCTTTATTCAAAGTTACTTGACATAACCTTATGACACTATAATACTCATGCAACTTGTGAAATTTTTAAACCCATGGATGGACCCATGGATGTAATAAAAGAATACAGAGGAAAAATCATCAAGGCATCAAGCTATGCCACAACACACAGACGTCACTTCAAAAGGCAGTATCTGAGAGTTTTACCATCACGACCAAGCCCACCTCCAAACCATGCACTTCTTAAGAAGACAGCAGAACTTAAACATTTTGCAGGGACCCAATGTCCTCTAATTTCTCCACTCAATGTTGTCTGCAACACACCCCTCTTCTGGGTGCTGTCTCTTTAAGATGGCGTCTTATAAAGCACTCTGTTTTTCCTATTTACCTGGGCCTTTGGATACGGTTACCTCTACATGCGTGTCATGCTTAGTTTCCCTGGCATCTGTCGCCATGGTCACTGCCCACCTCAGGCTGGTGAGAGGGAGGAAGTGAACATAGGGATGGTTGTTATCCGCTTTAGTGCAAAAAAGTACAGGGGGATGAAAAGAGAAGAAAGACAGAGGGGGAAAGACAGAGAGAGAGAGGGAGAGGAGAGAGAGAGAGAGAGAGAGAGAGAGAGAGAGAGAGAGAGAGAGAGAGAGAGAGAGAGAGAGAGAGAGAGAGAGAGAGAGAGAGACTACCCAGGCAGTAGGAGAAACCTGAGAGTCGCGCAAATGCCACTGCACATCATCCACTTTGACAGACAACGGCAGCAGTATGTTAAGCCACTTTAATCGCCTTAGAATCCTTTTTCTTCTCGTCTTTCTCTGCTTCAGACAAATCTTGCCCTTCTTCTCCTTCCTCATCAATGCCAGCCTGCCTTGGCTATCAGACAAAATGTGTGTGCGTGCGTGTGCGTGTGTGTGTTAATTGCATCGGGGGCAACCACTCTGTTTAAAGATGCTTGTGTTGAGACATGGGGTTCTAGGATTTAAATAACAACACCACATCATTAAGGGGGGGAGGGGGTTTCGAGGGAAAAGCATTCTTCTGAGACGCTGCAAAGCAAACACATGTTGAGGGCCTTCAACAACAGACAGAGACACCCTGCAGTTCTTTCAATTCCTCTGTCTTAAATTTTAACTACAGAGTCGAACAGAGACGAATTCCTGCCGGGATGCTCTCTAATTCTCAGCCGCCCTTTAAAATTATCTTATAATATATAATATAATACAATAATTGAATATATTAAGTTGTCCAAAAAGAGTATAATAATGGATAACTTGCAAATCTATTCTAGAATCACCCGTAACTTACTTAAAAATCCGTCCCTGTTGCCTAATGGAATAGAGAATGTTTCTAGCTATCACGCCTCAACCCCAATCATTGGTCTCCATCGAGGTCAGGCCTTAGGTTTCTTATGTTTGGTGGAAATGTGTGTTCTGTGAAACCGCAAGCACCAAAGCTGTTGCTGCTGGGGAAACAAACGAAACCTAAAGGAGGTATGTGTGTTCGTGTGGCATGTGCCCCTGTTTATTTATGACCTTTGAGGTGCACACATGGCTATGTTGTTTCCAGAGATTTATGGCAAATGAAACGGACGGTAAATGTTGTGTTAGCCTGTTTACAATGCCGTTCATCATCTTTAGGACAGAGGTTAATTTTGCACCACTGTTTGGGTCATCAGGAGCTTATTAACACACACATAACATAACGTATGCACCCATGCATGCTGGCCTGCCTGCCTGCCTTTATGTCTGCATAGGTTATGTCCCTATGTTGTGTGTGTGTGTGTGTGTGTGTGTGTGTGTGTGTGTGTGTGTGTGTGTGTGTGTGTGTGTGTGTGTGTGTGTGTGTGTGTGTGTGTGTGTGTGTGTGTTTGTGTGGTGTTTGGGGGGGTGGTAATTATGAAGAAAGGTGAGCTCGGCAATGGTGGGTAACCGCGTGAGCGAGATTAATCCAAACAACTGATGGACGCAATCAGGAAGTGCGGTGGGGCGAGACGAGGGCTTAGGTCAAGACCCCAATGCTCCTCACTCTATACAGTAACTTCTGGTGATATAAACCTCAGCTCTGAACGCAATCTATAAAGCCTCTACGAGATAACCCTTCACCACTTATCTCATCTACCTACCTGTGTGACCCATGCCCTTTCTCTCTTCTTTATACACCCTCTCTGGTCCTTAGGAATGCTTGCAAGCTGGTCAATTCAGGCAAACGTTTATATACTTGCACAAACAAACAGCAATAACATTCCACCGACTCCGACGCAGTGTTACCATTTGGGACAATCCTATTCTTGACCAATGGCAGTCATTTGTGTTGATCATTGGTCATATTCACAAACATACATTCTAGTGCTGGACGTTTTCAGCCACTAGCTTTCAATCCTCCCCGAGACGTCTAGTGTAGCAATCGATATATCCAGCTTTGTGTTTGTGATGTGTTGTGTTTGTCTGTTACGGCAAGAATCGGTCACCTGTCTTCTTTTCTAAGGCTAGATGATATTTTATTGGTAAATGTAGCCCTCGGAGAGAAGCTCTTTCTATTTTTATTTGGAACATGATCCTCTCATGCAGATAATGGGCTATTACAAACACATTCTAATTAACTTTGGATGGCATCTCAAAGTGGTTCTCTTTCTAATCAACCTTTTTGAACACCAATTGAGCCAGACAGACATGCATATTGACATTACATAATGAATATACAAACGAGTAACACAATAGCTTGAGAGTATGGCTAGTGTAAAACATGTTGAGAAAAAATAATCTACAGAGATGTAAACAAGATGCTGTTGGTATGTAAAAACAAATTGTTCTTACCTTTCTGCGATCAGTTGAGTATAAGAGCGTGGATCTATTAGAGTGTGTGTGTGTATGTCTGTATGTGTTTCGGTTTCAGCCGGGCGGCTGTCACCGTGGAACTAGGACAGTACCTGGAGTCAGGTGTCACGTGCATTGTAGGCTCCATCGTGTGTGTGTGTGTGTGTGTTGTGTGTGTGTGTGTGCGTGCGTGCGTGCGTGCGTGCGTGCGTGCGTGCGTGCGTGTGTGTGTGTATGTGTGTGTGTGTGTCTGTGTGTGTCTATGTGTGTGTGGAGAGTGAGAGAATGACCATGAGTACAGCCAGAGAAATGCAAGATGAGTGAGAGAAAGATCAGCAAAGAACGAAAATTATGATTCGTTTGCACCCGAAACAATATATTTAGGGTGAGATTCCAAGGGATCATCAACTTATTCTCCATGCATGGTTTCATACATCTAGACCTAATATAAAGAAACAAATATAGATGATATGGGTAATTAAAATCCACGTGCACTCCCCTTAGCGTATGGTACCAGTGAACCAGGGTCAGGTGTCGTGGTCTGACAGTGTGTGTATCGAGGGGATGTGTCTCTGATGGTGTTCTGTACCAAATGAAGAAACACAGAGTGACACTTTGTTGTGTGGCAACATAACCCGAGCAGGGGGAGAACAGAGTGGCATTCACTATTCACCATGTATAACTGGCTGCTTTGCACAAAAGGCTTCCATTGTGAACCAAGACCTGGATTCATGTGCACGTGTGATTATAATGCTGTGTAATGCACAGCATCACAGCTGTCTGAGTACCAATGCTTCATATTAATAAAAAAGACTTGCATAGTTTGGACACCAGATTTATCTGCATTAAAGTCTCTATAAATACAGACTTTACCTACTATTCAGGGATCACTCTTTCAGCTTTCAATTTCAATATGTAATATCAACAGCCTGCATTCTTTTGTCCCATGGCCCCCCCATGTACAATAGCAGAAAATATTTGAGTGACCACCGGCCTTCCCCTCCACTTCCGTCCCCAGCGACTGGGGTTGAGCTGGGAACACACAAGGCCAACCTCACAGGGATATGCTAATGACTGGCTTCTACCAACCTGCAGGCTGCCTCTCTCTTACATTACAGAGACGCACTTCAAAGACAGAGTGCTTGCTGACTGCAAGAGTATAAATAGAAAGCTTTGCTGAGCCCGCCGCACAACAAGCCGCATACATACCTACCCACACAAGGTACCGATGGGAGATGATGCTGTGTTGGAAGCAGTTGAACATTATGCAAGTTAAAGTGGGCCACATCAAAGTTTCGATTAACAGATGGAATCGTAGGAACTGCCTTTCTATGACACCCATGGGACGCATGGGAATGAATGACAGAATTTCGCCCAATTGATTTAGAATACACTTTTGATACGAGAAATTAAAATAGGTGCAGTAATGTTTGCAACTTAACTCGTGTTAATGGAAAAGGACTGAGGAAAACAAATGTATAGCCTCAGGTTGTATGTGTTATTCTACCGTCCACAGTAGATAAATCGATTCATTTAACTAAATTCTTGTCTTGTTCTTCCAACACTTAACAATGTGTCTGTTTAGGCAACCAAAGATGTTTTCCATCTATATTATGTATGGATTGAAATCCTGCGTGACACATCAGTCATTTAAAAGACAACGAGACAATGGATTCAATTTTCGTATATGATTGCTTTTAGACTTTCAAACTTAAGTGAGCATATCGATTTACCATAGAGACAACTCGAAATGAAGGCAAACATTCAGCTTAGAGAACCCAATACCAGTTCATACGACTAAAAAAACCAGGTTGACACAATCCAAAACCAGTTTATACACCCAAACCAGTTTACACTACCAAAACCAGTTGGCAGGAACACAACATCACGACTGCAGCAACTGCATTTTATCCAAGCCTGGTAATTCATCATGGGACAATATGCGGATTCCTTTGCTTCTAGGGCTACTCTGAATATGTTAGAACAATGACATTGACAGCAAATACAGTGTGGGTGAAAGCAAGACATGGGGGGTATACCACGAACCTCGCTGAACATACCCTGGCTTTCTTGGGAAAACCTGGCTCGACAGAGCCGCAACTCGCAATCAGAGTTAAATGGTACCACGAAGCTCACTTTAGATTCAATTAGTTGAACCAGGTTTTCCGCTTTAGGTTCAGTGCGCGTTCACATGAAAGGGGCGTTTTTTTGCGTCATTTTTCTCACCTTACGATAGATCAAGCAGTCTATATGCGTACGGTACAAGTGAAATGATTCTGCATATTGTCTATAAAATACTATGCCAAATGCAGAATTGTTCGCCATTAAATCCAAACAGAATGATGATGATTTAAAAATGCATAAGCAACGTGCATCCTGCCTTATTCAATCATTTAGGGAATTCACTTTAAATACACCCTATGTAAGAAATGTATCGCATGTTTTCAACCGCTGAGAGGTAGCGGCTGTTAGCGTAGTGGATTAGTATAAGACCCGCACGCCAGCGGACCGGGGTTCAAATTCGCCGGTCTATATGCCATATGCAGGGGAATTGGGACTTTTTAAGCTTCACATAAATTCGCGTCACTTGGGGAGTCGAACCCCCCGCGTTGAAATTCAAGACTGACGCGCTACCTCCACTCTAGCACTCTGTCCACGGAGACATAATGCGCAGCAGTAAGCATTGTCTACATAAGGTCCAAAAGGACGATCAAATAACGAACACCCTCTGATGAGAATCTGTATCTCTCATGAAGAACCCCAATTTCGTTGTTTGCACAATGACAATAAAGTCTGAAATCTGAATATCGTCAGACAATGCAAAGGGATCGATTCTGTCCCGTAAAACCCTCTGTCTCCGGAGAGACGCCTGTACGAGAAGTGCGCCGAGGTCCACGGGAACACCACAAATGGTGACGCCATTGTGAGGGGAGAGGCTAGGAAGCTGCGCACGCCGATTTAAGTAGCCGATCTCCGGCTAGACTGCGTTCGAGTATTCTCTGCGAGCCGACTCGGATCTCGGATCGACGCCACGCCCACACTAAAATCGTTTTTATTATGTTTTGAGCGTAGGTCGTCGGAGAAAAACATGGACGCCACCCCGGAAAGCTATTGTTGCGGTAGCATTGGCCGACTACTACTACTATTTTCATTTATATTATTTCAGGACTACGAAATAATATAAATGAAAACGGTGCGTTTTCACCGTACGAAAACGCAGCCATTTGAACTTCTAAAATGTTCACTTCATTTCATGTTTCAATGTATCTTCTGCATATGTAAGTTATTACAGCAATACGAGTGATTGAAATTGCGATTTAAACCACCAAAGCGGTCCAAACACAATGAAAACAGTTCACTACATGTCACACCGGGCGCATCCATCTTCAATTCTATCTCGGAAGCCTCGCTCGGGTCACCGCTGAGTTCAAACGAGATGGCGAGATCGCCTTTCGAGGAAAAGGGGCGTGTTTGTGCGTGTCGCTAGGCAACGTCCTCGAGCTCCGAGAACGGATGGATATTAAAACGCACCCGAAAAACTGCTCCCGACCAGGTTTGGTTGCGAGCATAAATCACCATGGTGATACAGCGACGCTAAAAGAGATCGACTTTCGTGGTACAACTAACCCAGGCTTTGAGTTCAACATACCTCGCTAACCCTCTAAGCGAGCTTCGTGGTACAAGCTGGTTAGCGATTGACAAGGAACAATAACAATAATTTCTGTCTCCAGCCTTATAAATGCCAGCAGAATGACGGACAAGACACATCGTTTTCACCTGACACATTCACAGAGATAGATGGATAAAATCCTTCCAGAACTGCTATGGTCAGAAATTGTGAATAAGCTACAATGGTAGGTTCGAAGACGTATTGAGGAAGGTATGCACAACGACAGATTGGAGATAAATATGAAATAATGAGCATTAATGCAAACGAAAAGGCGCACAGGAGAAACAAAGAATCCGGTCTTTTGGATACATGTGTACAGTCTATTTCAACACAAATAATCACAGAGCATTCAACTAAAGCATGTTTTACGATACAATTAATTATTTGGTAGGTGCTATTATCATCATCAGCGTTTGAGCATTTTACAATCCGATCAAAAAGACAAGCCCCAACTACATAGCACACACACACACACACACACACAACCACACACACACCACACACACACACACACACACACACACACACACACACACACACACACACACACACACACACACACACACACACACACACACACGAACAGACACACGGACGGACGGACGGACGGACGGACGGACGGCGGACGGGACGGACGGACGGACGGACAGACAGACAGACAGACAGACAGACAGACAGACAGACAGACAGACAGACAGACAGACAGACAGACAGACAGACGCTCACAAATCACAAACACACACACACACGCACACACACACACACACACACACACACACACACACACACACACACACACACACACACACACACACACACACACACACACAGAACGATCCATCTGTGAAGGATGCAGCAAGCTCTATGCAGGTCATGCAAATTAAAGGTAAGCTTGAACCAAGGTCATCGGCTAGTGGTGAAAATGTGTCCGCTAATAATTATCGAAAGAAAACCATCGCCATATAGAAGGAAACAAGAATAATTCCACAACCTTTAACGCGACGATGACGCTTCAACCGAATCAACCCGGGTTGCCCCGTATAACGCTCCGTTCACACACAAACACATACACACCCGCAGCAAACACACGCACACACACACACGCACACACGCACATACACTAAGGTCTCTTTTGTGTTGCTGATGCTGCGGGTGCTCGCGAAGGAAACGCACGCATGCAAGAGGAGGCAGTGGCACCACGAGCACCATCGGCTACAGAGCGATTTTGCACAGCTGCATTCACGTGAGAGCGGAGGGTGTGGCTGCACGAGCAGAAGGCTAGAGGGAATTTGGCTAAAGGTTCCGAATCCGATCACGATCAAATAGTTTGTTATCTTTAACGGGGACATTGAATTGATGATGAACGGGATTCTCTAGACGTGAGCGGTGGTAGAGAGCGATGAAGATACAATCGCCATGTCAACGGTCACTCCTCATTCTAGACCCAAGTGGTTGTGGTCTAATTATTCTTAGTCGTATTATTTATTTTAAATGTTAATATTTTTTTTCTATGCAATAAAGTATTTGTTACTATCATTATTATTATTATTAGCAGTAGTAGTAGTAGTAGTAGTAGTAGTAGTAGTAGTAGTAGGAGTAGTATTAGTAGCCTGTTTGATCTAACACAGGCCAATTGGCTAACTGCATGTTCCTGCTGCATGGTTTGAATAAGATTGAACACGGCCGTCCATATTTGTCTTGTGGAATAGCCAAAAAGACTGCACACTGTATTCCCCAACAGTGTTCTAAACTCAATAAAATTGCAAAGCTGCACTCAGAGCTGACATATTGTTCAGGCATCAAAAAGTATAATTTTGACTATTAGCTCTTTGTATATGAGTAGAACTGACCCCGAAACTCATTTATTTCAAGAGTGGATTGCAATTACGATGTAATAATGACGTGCAACCTCATTGGTTAGGTTCATAACATGCAATGTTCCCACACACGAGGCGGAGGCGGTGTATAATCCATGGTTTATTCAACCAACTAACTGTGATCAATTCAGAACGCTAGGAGTAGTAACCAACGGTAACTTACAACGGTAACGCCACACAAAAGAACTTAACGAATCTCAAGAGACCCAAACATAAAACACAAACAAAGTATCCTAGCAACGGGTCCAATTAACACGTGATGATAGGGCTATGATGTTTGTCCATGTATCTACAGTCAATTAAGAAACGGGAAAGTAAAGTAATAAGTAGTGAAGTTACTTTTCAAATGCAGTAACTAATAAAGTAATCTCATTACAATTTATAGAAGTAACTAGTAATAAGTAACTAATTACTTTTTTGAGTAACTACCCCAACACTGATAATAATATAAACAATTAAAAAAATGGGAAATCCCAGTGAATAGTGAATGAGCTAGTCTATGATCGATTGTGGCGGATGTAAATTGATACACCTTGACATTGTACAGCAAGTTGTTTACAAAGACTGCTGCGCAGTGCGCACCCCTGTGTGGGGAACAACATCAAGGATCCATCAACAACATCAGCCTGCAAACCGTAGCCTCTACGCAAAGGTAAGAATGTGGATCAATAATTTGTTCTTTGTTCAAGTATTTCTTTACTGTCTCCCAGCGACAGCTAAAGCGTAGGCTGTCTGAGAGAGAACTTTTGCGGGCTGGCTGTTAGGTTTTTAGCGAGTTAACTAAGTTTGTTGTCTCAGCTGTCTCAGCTCTCGACCAGCCTGTTGCACTATTTTAGTGGAAAACTGGACAACCGTATGGTTTTACCACTACCAAAGATCCTTTATCTATGGATGCATATGTAGCAAAATTCAAATGTCAATGCAATTTGAAACTTCAAATGGCAATGCATGTAAGTCATTACATTATGCAATTGACAATTCATTATGCAATTTAATAATATAATTTGTAAATACGTTATTCAAAGTGTATTTTAATATGCTAAGTGACAATGAAATCCTCAATAAAATTTGCAAAAGTTGTAACGAATAAAAATATAATAACATTTTGTCGCATTTTTTGAGTTCCAACACACAGAGCGTTAGCCTGGCACCGCCACCTATCTACTTGCCGCTCAATTTTCATTAATTTCAGTAGTCAGTCTTGGTCTAAGGGTATATTCATTGGCTTCCCTTCGAAGCCAGATTTTTGGCGGTCCAATCAGCGAACAGAGGGAGTGGCTGAGAACGATGACGTTAAGTCAGCTCTCGTTGACGGACATCTTCACGCACGGTGTTTGGTTTTGTTTACAGCCTGTGCGCAACGTGATTCCCGGCCCAAACGTTAGCGACTGGTTATGGCAGATCCAGAGTGGCACTGGGCAGATCCAATAGTTTTAAAACTTCAACAGACACCCCTCCTTCAAGTGAGTTAACGTTTGTCAGTTGAGTAGGTCCAGCCTCTGAACATACCCAGGCTTTCTTGGGAAACCTGGCCTCGACAGAGACGCAACTCGCACTCAGAGTTAAATGGTACCAGACGACGCTCACTTTAGATTCAATTAGTCGAATCAGGTTTTCCGCTTTAGGTTCAATGCGCGTTCACATAAAAGGGGCGTTTATCCGCGTCATTTGACTCACCCTTATGCAAAATGAATCGAGCGAGAGCGGTGTGTTTCATCAAGGCGAGCAGTGTATTATTATGAATTCCTACGCGGAATTCAAAGTCTAAATCACAGCCAAGGGGAACACGGTTGCGCATAATAAGGCTAGGGTGGCGTGCTGGCAAAAAATAGCCCGGCTGTGTTAATTCGTAAGTGAAAGATTCTGCATATTGTCTCGAAAAATATCATGTATCATCATGCCTTTTACCCCCATAGATGTGGTGCCAGCACGCTCCTACGAACATGGGGCCATGTCAAAAATAAATATAAAAATATTATTCAATGTGGTAAGGTGTAAGCATCCATTTGAATAATTTCAGGTGAAACCTCGCCTATGATTTGCAATGACCTAGGGTCCAACCTTTAATCTCATGTTGATTACCTGTAGCAAATAAAAAGAAACCCAAATTAATACGACTGGGAGGGGGACCGCTCCACCCACCGCCCTTCACCACTTCGGAGGAGCTGCCTCTCGCCAATAACGAAGGTCGGCCCGATGATGGTAGGAGTGGAAGGGGGGATGTCCTCTGACCCAACTGCCCTCGACATCCATGGCGTTTGTAATGAGTATTCATGTTTTGGCAATGGACATAAATAATTGTCTTGCTAATCAAATGTGAAATGATTGAGTGTAAATTAAATTGTGTCATTTTTAGTTGAAGGTAAACATATTTGGAGGAGCCGCCCACAATCAATCTCCAGAGGTATATAACTATAAAAGCAAAGTGTCACGTATTCTTCTAAATGTTGAATTTTTAGAAAGAATGTCCTATAATAGGTTTCCCTGATTCTTTCAGGAGACTCTGTCGGCCTGTGACTCCAGGGCGACTATGGAGGTGATTTTTCTTATAAATTCTCACAGCTATAATATGTATTTGTAGAATAAAAAATTCCGAGGCCTAATTGTGTCACTGACATAGCTGTTATGTAAGGGATAATGGACAACACGGCACTTGACTATCCAAGATTAATGTACGTTGAAAGTGGTGCCACCTTTGAATTTTCTAAAGAGCCATCACAATGGGAAACTCAACCGAACAGTGCTGTAACTATTTCACATGACTCTTCCTTTTGATCATTTATTCTACAGAGGGAAATGGCATTGGATGGGCCATCCACCTCCACCTCAACCTCCTCACGGCCTTCTCGAGGGACAGACAAGGTTTTTATTTAGGTTATTCCTTTTGTAAGGGGCGCCACAAGGCTTTGACCATGGTAACTGAATTAATTAATTATTTATTGAACAAAAGTCACAATGAAGTTAAATGAGATTATCAAATGGAATGACACATTATCATTCATACCAAATGTAGCCTACCTACTACTTAAAGGTCCCATGACAGCTATTTTATGTATTCTTTAATATAGGTATTAGTGGGCAACTAACAGAGTATTCAAAGACGTTCCCGAAATTCAGCCGTGGTGCAGAGTTACAGCCACTCCGAGTCAGTCGCACATTGAGGTTCCCCCAAATGCGCTGTTTTGGTGTCCTGTAGCGATAATGCAAATGAGGAGGTGCGAGGCGGGTCATGGAGGAGGGTGGGGGTGTGGCCCTGAGCAGCTTGCAGTCTCGGTACCATGCGCTCTGTTTACAGTGGGTGTATTGCGATGGCGAGGTGCACACAGCCATTAGCCGTGTTCTGTAAATATTCTAGAACACACAGAGCTCTATATCTAAATATTATCATATAGCCTACATAGATATCTATATCATATAATATATATTATCACGGCAAAAGCTGTTTGAAGCCGATATTATGAATCTCAAACGACCGCGTTGGGTTCTCCGACGTTCCTGGTCCTTCAACGTCCACAACAATGTGAAGTAGACTGAACCGCGACAAGGAGGAGAAAGGGATTGTTGCCGGGCAGCGTTTAGGCACCTCCGCCTCCGGCGGTGGTCCCTCAGCGGGGCTCAAGCGGGAGACATTCGCCGCCAACAATCCCTTTCTCCTCCATGTCGTGGTTCATGTTCTTGAGGGAGTCAAAGCCAAAGTTCCTTCCCCCCCAATTCATTCTCAACCTTGGCTGAGATAACCCCCACTACGAGTCTCGTTGTAGAAATACCAGAGTCCAACGTGTTATGCGCCATAACACCAAAAGTGTACAACACTTGCGTTACTGTCCTGGAGCTCTATACCTAAATAATATCGTATAATACATTAGATATCTATATCATATAATACATATTATCACGGCCAAAAGCTGTGTGCGCCTCCAGACAATATTATGAATCACAAACGACTTTAGGGTTCTGCGACGGGTTCTGCGACGTCTCTGGTTCTTCCACTTTCACATCAACCTGAAGTCGACTGAACCGCACGCTGCCTGCTGCCGGCTGCCCGCTGCCGGGCGATGGTGCCTCGCGGCATGTCGCAGTTCATGTACTTCAGCAAGTCAAAGCCAAAGTTCCTTTCCCCCAATTCCTTCTCAACCATGGCTCAGATAACCCCCTCCACAGTCTCGTTGTGGAAATACAAGAGACGTCAAAGAACCGACAAGAAACACTTGCGTTACAGTGTTTGTATTCACACACACACATGTGGGCGCTCGCACGGGTCGTGTCTCATTTGCGGGCCAAACGTCTCTGGGCGGGCCGGGCAGAGTAGAGAGGGAGCGTAAATGCTTCATGACGTCTAAATAAAGACATTCCAAATCAGCACGCTTGAGCCTCCGTTTTTTCCAAAGGCGAAGCAGAACAGCTAGTGCTCGTTTTACACCAAACGCAAGTTTTAGCCACTGGGGGACCATAGGCAGGCTAGGGGAACTCATATTTATGTTAGAAAACCTCATAAAGTGAGATTTTCATGTCATGGGACCTTTAAAGGGAAACTTCACCCATTTCCATTAAGCTTTGTATCGTTAGAAACCCACTCATATTTTTGAATGGTCGTGCATCATTACCTGGAGACTGGAGAGATCCATATCAATCTCCAACACTTCCTGTTTGAGATGACGCAATATGACGATTTTTGCATGGAAGTTATGCTGCTATCCATTTGGATTTACGAAGTGGTAAAGTTGCAAATCTTACAGCTTTCTTGCGGCATTTTACTGAGGCACGCCCCCTTTGGTTGTAGTATCTCGTCGCTTTCAAAGTAGAGCGAGCAGAGCTGTACAACTCGCAAAGAAGATGGCAGCGCCCATAGTTAATGGGGGATGAGATGTATTTTCTTTCTATTTGTACCACGTTGGTGGTTTTAATGTCGTTTTTAAAACCTCGCTCTTACACACTTGATTTCATTGCTGCTTAATCCGGTCACCAATATATGCATTGCACGGTCTTGCTTTGCGTGCAATTCAATGTAAAGTTTTGTTTTGAAGCTGGTTTGCTAAAGAGGCTATGTTGCTAATGATGACTAGCCTGCTACTACTCCCCCTCGTGGCTCGACAGAAACACAAATGGCAAACTGGAGGCTGGAGCAAGGGAAATACGTCACGTTTCTCGCTGAAGCTGGTCGTTCGTACCAGCGTACCATCCAAATGGATGGCAGCATAAATAGGAAGTGTAAGAGGGGAGGATTCTCGTAATGGTACAAACCACCAAACGCGTAACCCGCTTAAGATTTACGCGCGTAACGCAGCTAAAATGTTGCTTGACCATTTTGTGTCAAAAATGTCCTACGCAGCTACGCGCCTACGCTCCTACGCGCCTAGATGAGTCCATGTCCATGCAAGTGAACGGAGCGTTCCCTCTTCGTCATAACTATCAAACCAAACATCCTTCACATTCACCGAGCGAACATTACGAAAGTAAAATGCACATTTCTCGCTAACAATGTTTCCATAAACGCATTTAATGGCGTAACTATGTTACTATTTCCACCCAGAATAAAGAAAGTTGTCGGCCGTGGCTGCGCTGGAGTCCGAGGTAGGAAACCCAAACGCCGCCGTGTTTTGGGTGATAGAGTTTTAGATCGGGTTAGATTAAATAATCTCGGATATAATAACAATAATCGGGTTAAATAACTTCACATGGTGTGTCTGGTGTGTTTCCAGCATTCGTAGTGTTGATCAGCAGATATATAGTCCGCCAAGACGTTGAGGTTGCTTAGCAACCAGAGACTCTGTCCATGCAAGTGAACGGAGCGTTCCCTCTTCGTCATAACTATCAAACCAAACATCCTTCACATTCACCGAGCGAACATTATGAAAGTAAAATGCACATTTCTCGCTAGAAATGTTTCCATAAACGCATTTAATGGCGTAACTATGTTACTATTTCCACACAGAATAAAGAAAGATGTCGGCCGTATGCTTCTGTCCAAGCTCACTACTCTCTGCCAGTGACGTCGGGTCAAGCTCAATGCTGATTGGGCAACGCGGCTGATCGTCATGCGTAGGAGCGTAAAAAGTTAAATTTTTTGAACTCCGCGCGTAGGCGCGTTAGGTGCATATATATACGCAGCTCATACGCGGCTAAAATATTGCTTTAGCGCATGTAACGCATCTACGCAGCTCATTCGCGCGTAAACCAATGGTTCCCTATGGAAAAATTGCCGATTTTATACGCGTCGTACGCGGGTAACGCGGTTGGTGTGGCCGTACCTTAAGACTACAAGCACTAGTCCCACCCCCCTATAGGGGGTGTGACCCACTGACGCTACAGACCTATTAGAGCAGTGCCAGTGGGTGGGAGTAGTATATAATATATCCCCTATTCAAAACAAAGTTACATCCGGTAATCTGTAGGGGGTGCAGGGAGGGCGGATCTATAGTGGCATTATTATTATTGACCTGTTTGTTCAATGGAATGTTGTCGCGAGTGTGCTTGTAGAAAGGAATGTATTAGTGCATGTGCGTGCGTGTGTGTGTGTGCTTGTTGGTGCTTGTGTTTTGGTGTGCTTGTAGGTGGGCGTGTTTTTTCGTAAGGGTGGTGGGCTTGCTTAGCCTGGCTCCGCTCCCCTAAGTACTTCCGCTCAATTTGAATTTCCCTTCAGTACTAGGTCTGGACCTGCTGTATGTAATTTGGTTTTCTTGGGCCGCCACAGCGGCGCCCAATCAGCGAACAGAGGGCGTGTCTGAGGACAATGACGATGGCGTGTTGTCAACGATTAGACCCAGCTTCGAAAGTTGACTGCATACATCATCTCTGGCCTTACTATAAAATATTGATTTACAATGTGCAATTTTTCCCTGATAAATTAAATTTGATAAAAAATGTCCGTCGTTGACGGACATTTTCGTGCAGACGTGCAAGGTGTTTGGTTTGTGTACAACTAGGGCTGGGATAAACGATTATTTTTTAAACGATTCATCTAGCGATTATTTTTTCGATGCATCGATTAATCTAACGATTCATTTTTTCAGTCCGATTCGATTTCGATTCGATTATCGATTATCTCCCCATTAATTGACTAATAGCAATTTATACATGTTGATTGACATAAAATATGAATTCCTTAACATTTCAATACATGTTTATTGCTTTTAAATTCCAAAATAAAAGTTCAAAGTAATGCAATTCTACGGTGCTCGGTCATCTGCAGCTGCTACCAGGTGGCGCCTCTTCAGGTGCTGGTGAATTGCCGTGGTGCTGGAATGGAAAGTCATCTCCATTTTGCAAAGACGACATATCACGGAAATCGTTTCCTTTTACATTAAATAATTCCCATACTTAGAGGAACGAGTGCGTGGCGCCTTGCACTTATGAAAGTCTGGGGAGCCACTCGCGTTGCTACTACGCTCCGGCACCGCCCATCTTTTTTTATTTTTTTTATCGACGCGCATTTTTCGCGTCGACGTAATTTATGCGTCGACGTAATTTATGCGTCGACGTAATCGATTACGTCGACGCGTCGTCCCAGCCCTATGTACAACCTGCGCGTGATTCCCGGCGCATGACATACGTCACAACCAAACGTTAGCGATTGGTTTGGGCAGATCCAATCATTTTACACTTCAACAGACACCCGCCTTCAAGTGAGTTAACGTTTGTCAATTGGTTAGGTCCAGACTCTCTGTACAAATGAAATGAAAATTAAGTGAAGTACGAGAGTCTGGTAGAACCAGGCTAAGGCTTGCTGTGTGTGCTTGTAGAATGGAATGTATTAGTGCTGCATGTGCGTGCGTGTGTGTGTGTGCTTGTAGGTGCTTGTGTTTTGGTGGGTTTGTTTTCTCGTAAGGGAGGGGTGGGCTTTGTAGAATGTTGGTGTATTTTAGTGTCTCTCTGTGTTCGCATTTCTAGTCTAGGAACAGGCCAATGCCTCTCACACTGATACAAGGTGTTATTTCCAACATTCCGCCATTTGTTATGTCTCAACAAGGATGAACCAACCTGGTCCTCTGGGACATAGCCAGGGCCATATACCTTATCAAGGCTGAGAGTGCTTCTGTTTACGTGTTATTCATGTTTTCTCTGTGTATAATACTCGCCCCAACCCTTTGGTTCGGTGAGAAGAGGGTTCGACAGCCAAGGAACACGTTTCAAAACTGCTCCTCAACCGCGTCCACTATAGATTATTCAACCTAAGTCTGTATCTCGCTGTATTACATCCTGGAATAAACCATCTATTCAACCCTCTGATCCAACCTGTCAAGTTGCTTTGATCTCGACTTCGAGAATTACTACTACGACGGAAAATACACAACGCAGAGTCTATACGAACAGTTTAGAAATAAGCTGAAATCTAACATTTGGTGCTGTCACGTTAAAATTGTACCGGGGGCGAAAATTGTACCGGCCTACGTCATCGTTTGTTTACATCCTGACAACCTGACAACCTGCCCGGCAACAGACGACGCGATGCAGAAAACATGTTTCCAAACGACGAAATAACATAATACAGATAGCGGATCGCTATCTGTATTATGATAGATAGCGATAACACTTTTTTTTACTTTATATTTGTATTGTATTTAATTGTTTAATCGAAACAGTAAAAAAAATTGCCCGCAAAACGGGCGATTGCGTCAAATGACGCGTCAAATGACGTAGGAAGGTTCTTGAACATTCTAGACTATGAAACCTGCTTAAAACACTCAGTTTACTAGCTAAATTCGATTAAACAATTCAATACAATACAAATATAAAGTAAAAACAAGTGTTATCTAGCGATCCGTTATCTGTATTATGTTTCAAGAACCTTCCTACGTCATTTGACGCGTCATTTGACGCGGTCGCCCGTTTTGCGGGCAAAACATTTGTCATTTGACGCGATCGCCCGTTTTGCGGGCAAATTTTTTTATTGTTTCGATTAAACAATTAAATACAATACAAATATAAAGTAAAAACAAGTGTTATCGCTATCTATCATAATACAGATAGCGATCCGCTATCTGTATTATGTTATTTCGTCGTTTGGAAACATGTTTTCTGCATCGCGTCGTCTGTTGCCAGGCAGGTTGTCAGGATGTAAACAAACGATGACGTAGGCCGGTACAATTTTCGCCCCCGGTACAATTTTAACGTGACAGTGCCGTGACTTCAAGACGTGAAACCGTCTTGAAGAGAGAGGAGTGAGAAGACGATTGCCTCTGAAGATTGCCCTGCTCGAGAAGACCGCGCGCCCAGCCTGGGAAGACGTCTGATCAACGCCTGCCCTGCTGAGGGACCCGCATCCACATCGCGGCTGAACCAGCGCATCTCCATGCACCACGTGGGAATCAACGGTGACTGAATCTCATTCCACACTCTCGACCAAGAGAAAAGAACAAGAAAGTAATCTTAAAATAATCTACACACACATAACCGTTATTATTATAATTATTTGATTTACTATTAGGCTGCACTACATTTGCTGAGTAATGAAGTTGTGTCATTAAGAGCTTGACGATGTCAGAACCTGTATTAGTGTTTAAGAGCGCTCAATAATCACTGAATTTACGCTGTATCAATGGGAAAGAATTGTGTACACTGTGTTTAACTCTTTTGAGAAGAGGTTGGATAAGGGTTAGAGTCCTGAGTTTGTATAAGGGTTAGAGTCCTGAGTTTGTGTGTGGGTGGAATTCCAGAATAGGGCCTTTGGTTTGTGGTTAGAGTCCCGACGTGTGTTAGAGTCCTAGAATAGAAATTGCATGCAGGTTCATTCAAGTGATTTGTTCATCTTTGCTAGTTTGTCAATGTTGATACGTGTCCTGAATATAACTTAGACGTTTGGTTTGCTCAGGTTTTTTTTTTTATGATTTAAGGAGTGAAACCGTATTTGTATTGAATTCACTGGTGAGGTTACATGAATCGCTAGAGGTTTTTTTTGTGTTATGTGGTTTTGATTCCCGCCGTGGAATCACAGATATTGGTTGTGTTGAATCTGAGAGGAAAAAAAGTGAGCCATCATCTGGTGTTGGTATACCGAGCTCCGTGGGAGACGTTTATTTGTTATTTCTAAGCAGCGATTGGTCGCTAGTTTTAGCTTTGCCTAGATAAAAAAAGATAGAAACAATGCCGAAAGGTAAAGGCAAAAAGAAGGCAGACACAGAGGAAAAGGATAGCAATCAAAGTCCCAATGCGTCTGAACCAATTGAACAAGATTCTTTTGAATTGGAGGTTAGAGATATTGACATTTATTCAGTTAGCGAGACTCTGTCTAGATTCTTCAACGACAGACATGATTTGCAAGGAACCGAAGAAAAACTTCGCCTAACATATGCGATAACGACTGACCCCCAAACTAAACGCTGGTCAAAGGAATCGATCTGGATGGTTTTTCAAAGACTGGATCAAGAAGACTAGACGAAATGAACCAATCGGGTTGTTACTATTGTCTCGGTGTAAGTGCTACTTTATTAAGCATGTCAGCAACAAAAAGAGATGAATTGGAAAAGACAACTGCTCACTATGAAGATGCTCTGAAAAAAAATAGAGAGCGAATCAAACTGCTTGCCAACGAAATTCGTTTGTTAAAGGATGAAGCGACTCTGAACAAAGAGCAGAGGAAGTTGACAGACCTACACACGACGCTGGTCAGACAAGGAGTGATGGCGGCCCACCCCCTCGACTCAGGGCCCTCTGAGGGGAGTGACCAAGGCAAAGGAGGAGGAACCGTGGGAGCCTATGGTCGCATGTACCCCACACTGCCATCGTGTGGCCCAGATGGGGAATACATCTTCCCGATGCAGCCATCGACGCCATCTGGTGGTTTACAGGAGTCGAGACACAGTGTTCTTTCAGACTTCAACAGCTTTATAGGCGAGTACCCGGTCATCTGCAGTACTCCCCACGTGCCACGGAAGGGAAATCCATCTGCCCCACCTGACTATGCTAATTATGATGCGACCCAGATCCCACAACAATTTCCCCAATTCTCCCCTGTCCCACCACATTCCTTCCTTCCACAACAATTTCTACATCCGAACCCCCCGGTACAACAACCCCCCGCGGTGAGGTCTGGAGCAGTGACTAAGAATGAATCACTCAATGGAGGATTTGATGACAACATACAACCAACCAACCAACCACATTGCAGCGCGATGGGAGGCGCAGCCACACCACCCATCAAGACAACAGATGAGGGAGAGGAGATTGATGGAGAAGACAGAGAGAGAGAGCGTCTTCGCAAGTCTGCCCACAAGAGGGCTGTGAGCTTTGCCTGTATGCAGAAGGTCGATGAGAAAGACGAAAGATTTAACCTCAGGCCCTTGAAGAAGATATAAAGCGTGGAGGGACGCACAATCCTCTATGAACCCTCCAGCCCGAAGGACATCGAAAGGTGGAGTGCGGAAATCAACCACCCAAGGAAAGCAGGCCTACAGCCATGGATGAAATTGAAACAACTGATGCTTTTGTACGAACTCCACCCCTACGATGGCCTTGCTATATTGTTCAAACACCTGAGCAGCACTGAGCGCACCCAGATTCGGTACGATGTGGAAGATGCCATAGGAGAAGACGGAATGAGACCAGGAAGGGGATGGGGGGCCATAAAGGCGTGGATCCAAAAACACTCCAGGGCACAAGTCAACTGGACAACAATCACTCGTTGTATGCAGAAGCAAGACGAAGGTCTGGACAAGTTCAACGAGCGCTTCTTCGAATGTTATTTGCTGCACTCAGGCCAAACTGAATATGATATGGACAACATCGACCGGTCACAGGACTTGCCTTTGAAGACCATGTATCTCCAGCAGGTACTGCCGGAGATCCGAAGGGGAGTGAAGACGAGCCTTCCCAGCTGGGACAACGGTAGCTGCACAATGGCAGACATCAAGGAAGTCGGAGAAAAGGTGGAGCGAGATGAAGAAGTCAGGATCCGATTCCTGGCTGACGAGAAGAAGGAAATAGCCAGGGACCGAGAAAGATTCCCCCAGTCCAACAGGGATAGAGAACGATTCACCCAGTCCGACAGGCGGAGAGAACCTCGACCATGCCACAACTGCGGACAAATTGGACACTGGATAAGGGAATGTAAAGCCCCTCGAAAGATGCACCGTGACCGCTCCAACGAGAAAGTATGGGAAGAAAACCTCTCAGACGAGAAGAGGGAACTATTGAAGAAGTTACAGGTGAAGAGTGTTGAAGAACTCAGCCGCCTGTGCGATTAAGTGCCGGAAACCAACAATAACACTTGGAAACTTGGAATGTCACTCGTTGGATTTGGCACGCAAACTAACTGATACGGGGTGAAGAGTAGGGAGTGTTTGTTATTTTCATTCCTTTATTTTCACGAGAGGTTAGTCTTCGAAAGATGCTAGGACTTTTGTCACCGCCTATCAAAGTGAGAATTCATGTTGGTTCCTTCTTGACACAACTGCCCAGCTTTAGAACATTTGTTTGTTTTGTTTTATTTTTGAACAAAGGTTCACTCATTCATTCATTCACACAAGGTTTATTGAGAACTATGATTACTGATTACTGATATAACCATTTTCGAATCAAGCGATTTATTTTTGTATGATAATTTTTCATTGTTTATCGAATCATTAAGACAATTACAAACCATAGTTGATTATTATTACTGTTGGAGGCTGTGACCAGTACCGCGGGAAGTAGGGGTGCTGGGGGTGCTGCAGCACCCCCTGTCTGAGGCCCTGTCTTATCACAGAAAATGATTATTTCTAAAAACTCCGGCCAAAGTGGAGATTTCTGAAAACGCTGGTTATGTGTTGTTGTGGCAACGGGGAGAAACGGGATTTTAGGTTCTGAAGCATCACATTATGCACCAGGAAATGCTTAACGTCATGTGAGCGCCCGCTGTACCGTAATGGTCCGTATTGGTAAGACGACCTATATTTGGAAAAAAGATTTGAAGACCAAGATCTTGTTTTTATAAATAAATAAATTGTATTCATTGAAATAATATACGAAAATAAAAAGGCATAGAATAAAACACTGCATTGCCACTAAACAGTAGTGCAAATAGGCCGTACTGATGTGTACACCAAAGACTATTCCTGACACTCCTCTGCCCCGCTGTGTTCGCTCTGGCTGTCGTCGCTCCGCACTGTTTCGGCCCGTGGCAAAGCGAGTCATCGTCGCTGCTGTCCAAGCAGTGGCGTGCACAGACTTTTTGAAGGGCAGGGGCGGAAAGAGAAAAAAAGGGCACATATAGCGCGTTCTCACCACTGAAGAGGGCACTTTAGACACGTTTTATATGTTATACAAATGACACATTATATAGCCTTAAAACAGACTAACTAGACAGACTACTCAGATTAGTTTGCTGTTAGGATCAGCATTCAAGAGAACTGTGTGGATTGCAACGTTGGACTGTGAAGAAGACACAGCGACATGGATGTATGAAGGAAATAAACTCCTTGGGGTCTGGGAGTCTTCCCCCAGAACATTTTCAATTAAGTAGATGCCATTTCCTGTATTGTAGTGCATTTTAACACCATATTAGCACCAGATAATCCAAACTAGTTCTGTGAGATATAGTTCTGGCTCAACTATAGATCAACAAAGGGCCCAACATAAAAGTCATTTAAAAAAAAAAAGTCAACAGTAATGTGTCATAGTATTTTAATGTATTTTCTTCACCCAAGAGGGGCTCTGTGATAAAATCACACAAGGAACAATACACATTTAAACTATTTACTTAAACTATTTATTTGACAACTCAAAAGAAACAAACTATGATGAGTCTTTGTGCCAAGTGGAACTATAGTAAAATTCTTCGTTTGGCCATCTGTTTGTAAATGTCAATGACCTTGTTCTGGTCAATGGAAATGTCTCCTTCAATGGAGAGGAGCATTAAGTCAGAGAGCCTTTTCTCCCCACATCGGTTTCTCAGCACAGTTTTGATAAGTTTAAGTTTTGAGAATGACCGCTCTACTGAAGCTGTTGTCACTGGAATGGTGGCATACGTCTTGAGGAGCATGGTCAGACTCGGAAAAACTGATTCCACATCGTTTTCTCCAAGACACTTGAGTGCAGCTGTTACATTGTTGGAGTGGAGTACATGTGATGCATGGAATACCTTGAGCTCAGTGATGAGGTTTTCTTCATCAACATCATAAAACTCGCACATATGTTTCACAGATGCAGCAGCTTTGTCATCGAGTTTATCTCCCTTCCAGTGACGTGAGACAGTAAGGCAGTGAAGACCTGATAGGATTGACCCAGTAGGTGTGTCATCCTTTCCCTTGAATCTTCGGTGTAGCTCATGGGACAGCCTGTCAAGGAAGCAAAAGAACACCTTTCCCCGGTAGTGCTCTTCCAAGTCTTGGGCTTGGTAATCCTCTGTTGCTGATTTAGAGCTATACTTGTACTTTTGAGGTACCTTCCTGCGTCTGGCTTGACCAGGTATTTCTTCTGGCACCTCAATCCCTGCTGCCTCGGCTTGCCTTTTTGCTTTTGTAAAAAGGACCTTGAACTCCTCATCTGTCCTCATTGCCTTTACTCTTTGTATGACCCCTTCGACGATGGTGTATGATGCTGATAAGTCAAGGTTCTTTCTCTGAAGCGCAGCAGATGCAATGGCAGTCTCATTAAAGATGGGTGTGTTGGGCAAAATAACCTGCTGAGTACATCACATGTACATTACAAATATAGCTAACTCCTACCCTAGCCTGATGAGTACATCACATGGCAGACACATTACAATATAGTCAACTCTTGCTCTAACCCAACGAACACATAACACAAACATGATAATATGGTCAGGTCAAGGCCGGAGCCGAAGGCCCCATTTCCCCATCCAGGCAAATGGTAGACACTCAGACAATGCACCAGTCATCCTCAAGAACGGGAGAGCCACATTAATTTATCACACAAGAGATACTTCGAGGAAACAGGAGACACTTTGAGGAGCTCTCCCCCGTTAGGAGGAACACAAGAGATACACATGCATATACCAGGGCCTGAGAGCCAAGGTCAAGCAAAAACACACAGAACCACACACACCTCAAACGCACACACCTCATCGAGAGGAGGATACAGCATAAAACTGTATCACACAGGGACTCTTGATCTTCTTCTGAAGCAGACCTTCCACGGAGGCGAAGCTCTGGACGAACCATCAGCGCTGATTAGGGACTTAGACATATTCGATCTCTCACGCTTTATGACTCTGTATAACCGTTGCCACTTTACTTAATAAATCCAAGGTCCTCGTGCCGACAGACTTTATTACCTCTCCGTCTCATTTCATCTGGTCCAGTAACTAGACAGACCGTTTTTCCCCTCAAATTGGTGACCCCGACGTGATTTTTTCTGAATTGAACCGCAACTGGGAAACGAGAGACGGAGAGCGGCACGACCTCGGGACCCCGGAGCACCGGACCGATTCCTGCAGTCTCACCTCGCGCGCGCCCAACAAAAGGTAGGCAGAACCTGTTGATAAAATCCAAACTCTGCATAGTTATATAGGAACCACATTAGGAGGTGAAACTGTGAGAGCGGTTCGCTACGGGATATCTCGTGGGGACGAATAGGACTGCATCCCAGCATTTCCCCATAAACCCGATTGACCCTGAACGCGTGACACATCGAATATCGGCTCGTTGCATGGTGAAGGAATACCCACGAGACCATAGGGCCTATAAGAATCGGGCATAGTGATACAAGACTACCGATGGCCAAGTAATGGATGTGTAATAAATACACCTGCGTCTTAAAGAGGGTTAGGGTCCCCACCGGCGTCTTAAGAGGGTTAGAGTCCCCACCGGCGTCTTAAAGAGGGTTAGGATCCCCACCGGTGTCTTAAGAGGGTTAGGGTCCCCACCGGCGTCTTAAAGGGGGTTAGGGTCCCCACCGGCGTCTTAAGAGGGTTAGAGTCCCCACCGGTGTCTTAAGAAGGTTAGAGTCCCCTTCTTTGTTTGTGTATTAAATAATTCTATGTGGTAAGAAGGTTAGAGTCCTTTATCAGGGTTAGAGTCCCTTTGCAGAGGAAACGGTATGCCTGGGGCATGAGTGGCACCCAGAGGAAAAAGGTAAATGAGAATAAGATAAACTAGGCTCGTTGCGTGGTGAAAGAACACCCTCGAGGCCTAAGGCTCGCCGCCCTTGATAAGTGAATCTGAGGTGCCCGAAGAAGCACAACGATTTCTTGGCCATATATTCATTGCATATGCGGGGACTGACGGACAGACACCTGAACTGACGCAGACTAGGGATAGCAGAGACCTCTCACCCCCACCTTCACGACCAGAGAGCAAGTGCGTGTGTATGGAGTCAAGAACGAGAGTCAGCGTGGGTGGAAGAATAGGAGAGTATGGGTGAAAGAGAGACAGAGAGGCAGTGTGTGTGTGCGTGTGAAAGAGAGAAACAGAGTGGCTGCGTGTGTGTAAGTGGCCCAGAGAGAGAGAAAGAAAGAGGGTGAGTGATTCTGTGTGTACGTGCGTGTCAGGAGGCAATGTGCATGTGTGTGTACGTCAGTGTGTACGTGCGCGTCAACGTGCGTTTGGGTGTGTACGTTTGCATGAGAGAAAGCTTGATAGAGGGAAAGAGAGAACCTGTGAGTGAATCAGTGGGTGTGTATGCGTGGTCCGCTCTATCTTTGCCCGTTGAAACGGGTAAAGGTAGGAATAGATAAATCGATAATAATGAATAATGTCTCTCTGCCGTATTGCTTTGGTCTATGGCTTGACCTGCGGAAATAGATAAATTGACAATGATAAATAATATCTCTTTTACTGTGTTTCTTTGGATTACTGCTGGACCTGTCGCGATAGATAAACTAACGATACTAAACAATATCTCTTTGCCGCGTTGGTTGACGGTTTAGTCTGTTGAAGCAGATTAATCAATAAGGATGGATAACGACTATTGGCTATGAGGAATATCTGGATGTATTGAATAACGTCTCTAGGCCCTGTTGTTGTTTTTTGCCCCCCCCCCCCTGTTTTTTCCTCCTTTTTTCTCGTTCTCCTCCTCCAGGAGTGACAAGAGTTACCCCCTAGTCTCTCATCCGCCCTCGTGTGTTAGACAGGCCCCACAGAGTTATAGCATCACAGCCGCCATTTTTTGAGTTCTCTCACTCAGTCCCAAGCCACACCTCCCCCTCCGCCAAATTTGGGCCTTCCTTGAACCCTACCCTTCCCCAACTACACCGCCCCCTGCTGGACCACTCCAACCATACCCTTCCCCAACTACACCGCCCCCTGCTGGACCACTCCAACCACTCCCTTCCCCAACTCCACCGCCCCCTACTGGACCACTCCAACCATACCCTTCCCCAACTACACCGCCCCCTGCTGGACCACTCCAACCACTCCCTTCCCCAACTACACCGCCCCCTGCTCGACCACTCCAACCCTACCCTTCCCCAACTACACCGCCCCCTACTGGACCACTCCAACCCTACCCTTCCCCAACTACACCGCCCCCTGCTGGACAACTCCAACCCTACCCTTCCCCAACTACACCGCCCCCTGCTGGACCAGCTCCTCCTAGCCGAGTGTTGATATGTCCCTGAGCAAGTTATTTCCTTAGAGATTATGATAAGTAATAGACAATTTATTAAAAGTGATCTTATAATTTAGAAAAAACAATCGACAATATTTTAAAATAAATAAGCAAAATAAAATAAGAAAGGATGTGTGTGTGAGCCTGCCGAGGTGGGGGAGAATCCTCTCCTACTCAGAGTGATGGAGTACACAAGGGGATACACAAGCACACTTCAGATGAAACAATATGGTTAATTAGTAAATAGAAACAATGTATCAATTCAGTGTTGAATAAACTAGTTAAGATCAACATAGAGGGTTTGGGTTTGGTAGTAGTGAATCTAAATATGGAAAACACTAAATGCAAGCAATAGGTAGAATAAAAGGTTTAATTAGGTCGTCCAATTTAAATAGATAGTGAAGGGCAATCGGGTAGGATTATGAAGAGAATTGTGATTTTGAGTAACAGTTAAGACAGAAGTGAGTCGCCCAATACTGAAAATGCAAGTTTTAATATTGTGACTTTTGTTTTCTTTCACATCTCCCTAGTAAAGGACAATAGGTGGATTGATGCCACATCTGCTGGGAAGGAGTCATACATGCTATGTTGTCAAATTGGATTCGGAAGTAGTGGGTTTACCTTCAAATGCCACTAATGCTGCTGCAACACTTTAATAATTGTAACTCTGATAAATTATCTTTTGTTTTATAGTTGCCCTGATGTGTATTCATTACGCACACATATGGCTGCATAAGGCAGATGCGGCTGAAGACTCTGTCTCCATCCCTCCACCTTGCGATCTATACCACCATGTAGGTGGGGCTTGATCGTATCCCAGGTACGGCATCCTGCAATAAGCCAGTATGGAAGGCTGGTTAGCCAACGACGGGTAAGATCCCACCTTGAAGCCCGGGACGACCTAAGGCAGGCACAGTCACGATTACTTGGCAGAGTCGCTGTGGGCACTGGCTCACTTGATCATGAAGTGACGAGCTGCAACAATCATGGGAAGTGCCGGGTGGGGTGTAGGGTGGAGGAGGAACAGGAGTCAGATATGTCAGCTCTGGCAGCAGAGGTGGTCTTGGAACGGGGCATGTCGCGTTTTATTTTAATTTATTTTACCTTTGTGGTATAGAAGGCCACTAACGCATGTACGTTTTTTCGGTTTAGTGCATGACTTTGGAACAGCGTGGTTTCAGGCGGCTGATGGTAAACCCACCCATATTGGGCTTTGGATTTGGACACACTGGTTTCGATTTCCCTTCTCAAAAGATTGGTTTCAGTTTGCTGATGCTTAAGGTTAGACGTTTCGACGTTGGTTGCACCAACAGCGTTCTTAGATTTGCTTATCATTTAATGCGCATGGTTTTGACCATTGCGCAAGGGGGGAGGTATTGAGGAGAATTAGGAACATTTTTGAAAACAAGGTTTTTCTTCACCATACTTGCAAACAATGATTGACATCCAGCTAAATGAGTGTGAAATATTTGAAAAAACAGTGTTCAACAGATGGGTAGAAGCAGTCCCATCAGAAGACCAAAGTGCGGCTACGGTAAGCAAGGTTCTGACTAGAGAAGTCATGCCAAGGTTTGGAATTCCGTCACAAGTTAGCTCAGGCGATAGGGCAGTGTTTATTCAGAAAACACTCAAACGAGTGATTTAACATCTGCATGTCAAACAAAGACTAGTCTGTGTCTACAATCCTCAAACCACAAGGTATGGTGGAGAGAGGAATGGGACGCTTAAGACAAAGATTAACAAAATTTAATTAGAGTACTAAATTAAAGGACTAATGCACTACGACTGACACTAATGAGTTATCGCATGAAAACTAACAGAACGACGCATCTAACCCCGCATGAAATGCTTAAGGGTCGACCCATGCCTTCACTTAACATTCGAGGGTCCCAAAATGGACTTCCATTAGAGTAATTAGAAATAGAATTAAGGAAAATATGTTTGAACATCTAACTGTTGTACATAAGTTTGTAATTCCAGCAAGAGAAACACAAAGTTCCAGGGCCGGAGGAGGAGCCAGATGCAGACACGCCCAGAGCCGACGAACTACCCAAGAATGATGCAATCAAATTTCGGCAGGGTTTGAATCAGTCCTGTTTTGGTGGTCCACTATTAACAAAAATGTTGATTGGATAAATAATATATACTATAATCAGCAACGGTTTTTCAATTTTTCCACGGATAAGGTCAAGGGGCTATTTAGATATAGATATGCTATTGGCAGAGCAAGGAGGGGTGTGTGGGATGATAAGGACAACATGTTGTACTTTTATCCCAACAACACGGCCCCTGACGGGTCAGTGACAAGGGCCCTGGCCGGCCTTCGAGCTCCTTCCGTCCAGATGGCAGAGGACTCTGGGGTCGACAACCCCATGGAGAAATGGATGACTGACATGTTCGGCAAGTGGAAGGGCCTTCTCATGGCCGTCCTGTCATCCCTGGCTTGCTTTGTCGGGATTGTGGTCTGCTGCGGGTGTTGCTGCATCCCCTGCGCCCGCACCCTCTGCTCACGCCTCATCACCACGGCCCTCGGAAAGGAGAAACAACAGCCCCCTCCCTACTCCGAAGCAGCCCCCCCTCATGCCCCTGCTGGATTTCCCGGACCAGCTTCCCCTGGACGACCAGATAGTGCCTGCAAACTTTGACTGTGAGTATGGCCTCCCTCACCCTGCAACCTTTGACTTTGAATACGAGCTCCCCTACACACTCCCAACCCCCGCCATCGACTGCGTCCCTGCCGAGCCGGACATCTACCCGTGAGTGCTAGTGGCCTCTCCAGGTGCACGGCCCCGGCGTCCTGTTTCCACCACCGTATGCTGAAACCCCACCACCACACCCCCCTCCCCCCCCGCCTGTGACGTGCTAGTAACCTCTCCAGGTGGGCTGCCCCATTCCCGTCCCCGCCAACGGCACACCCCCCTCCCACCTGATGCACCCACGTCGCCCGGACCAGGGATCTGCGTTCCGGTACCAGGGGCTGCGGCCCGTTCCCTTAAGGCTTGAGGGCGCCCCTGGCTGTATTCGCTTCTGTACGCTTCACTGTTTTTAGCCGCTCCCATATCTATGCCCGCGTCTACGCAACCGACGCCGGGAACGCAAGTGTTGTTGTTTATATCGCTGTCCCACTAGATGGAGCTCGGGGATACACACGGGCGAGATTCCAGGGGCCTTGATTGCCCGTTTATCAGATGAGGTCCTGAGCGCAGTTGAATAAAAGGGTCTAATGCTCAGGTGGCGCCTTGCGTCCACCTGCCCGTGATGACGCTCAGGACTATTCCGTGGTTTCTTTGTTGTTCCCGTGCCCCGGGCCTACCCTGAATACCCCATGCGTGTGATTGCTTATTGTTACACGACCAGTTAACTCCTCCTCACATCCTTAGTGTGTGGTCATCTAGGGATGGGTTGAGGGGGATTGCCATTCGTTGTGTACCTCATATCTTTCTGATATTATTATTATTATTTAGGGACACGTTTCATGGTTGCATTTCTTTCCTGTGATTGTTATTGTGTAGTGTTTGTGTGATTGTTGCATTTTTGTTTATATCGTTATTGTTTACTGTTAGTTTTATTGTTGCATTTTGTTGTTGTTGTTATGGTTTGGTGTTGGTTTTGTTGTGTATCATCTGCTGCCAGTATTGTTGGTATTGTCTGCTCGCGATGTAAGGCCGGGGTGGATGCCACCCCCTAGGTGGGGTGTGTATGGCATACCCAAGTCTGAAGCAGGGGTAGCGTTTCTCCCACGTGGTTCCCCATACACCCGGTCCAGCGAGTTGTTTTAGTCCCATGCTCATGGTTGTTTGTTTTTATGATCATTTTGCCTTCTTTCTGTTATTTCTAATGGTGTTATAATGGTAGTCCCGCGCTGGAGTCCTATCCCTCGTACCCCTAATGAGTAAAAGTCGTCTTGCGACGTCTTGAGGGGGATATGTTGGGCAAAATAACCTGCTGAGTACATCACATGTACATTACAAATATAGCTAACTCCTACCCTAGCCCCCGAGTACATCACATGGCAGACACATTACAATATAGTCAACTCTTGCTCTAACCCAACGAACACATAACACAAACATGATAATATAGTCAGGTCAAGGCCGGAGCCGAAGGCCCCATTTCCCCATCCAGGCAAATGGTAGACACTCAGACAATGCACCAGTCATCCTCAAGAACGGGAGAGCCACATTAATTTATCACACAAGAGATACTTCGAGGACACAGGAGACACTTTGAGGAGCTCTCCCCCGGTCAAGCAAAAACACACAGAACCACACACACCTCAAACGCACACACCTCATCGAGAGGAGGATACAGCATAAAACTGTATCACACAGGGACTCTTGATCTTCTTCTGAAGCAGACCTTCCACGGAGGCGAAGCTCTGGACGAACCATCAGCGCTGATTAGGGACTTAGACATATTCGATCTCTCACGCTTTATGACTCTGTATAACCGTTGCCACTTTACTTAATAAATCCAAGGTCCTCGTGCCGACAGACTTTATTACCTCTCCGTCTCATTTCATCTGGTCCAGTAACTAGACAGACCGTTTTTCCCCTCAGGTGTGGTGATCTCCATGCACAGGATAAATTCAAAATCTATACTGCGCAGGAGCATCCGGGCATCACCTGCTGCAGAGTCTGGTGGATCACTGTCAGCCATGTTCTGAAGAAGCTTCACCACTGCAGAAAGAACCTTCTTCAGGGATCTCAGAGCATCTTCTCTGCATGCCCACCTTGTGTCAGACAGCCTTTTCAGTTCACAGACTCTTTGACCCGGGTACATGGTTTGTTGGAGTGTCACAAATGCAGCATGGCGTTTTGGGGATCTGGCTAGGAAAGTGTACAGACTCTCAACTAGATTGAAAAAACGAACAAAGGGCTGACTTGATTTGGCACTCTCCACCAAGACAAGGTTGAGACAGTGGGCATGGCAGTGCACGTATAAAGCTTTCTCATTGTGGCTTTTAATTCGAGACTGCAGGCCGCTGTATCCTCCACTAATGTTAGCGGCTCCATCGTAGCCTTGGCCCCTGATGTCTTCAACTTTTAATCCATTCTCCTCAAGGACTGTCATCACAACATCCTCCAATTCTTTTGCTGTCGTTCCGCTCAAATCACACACCTGTAAAAATCTCTCCTTGATTTCCATTTGATGGACAAAACGAACAACAAAGGACACTTGCTCAACATGAGAAACATCTGTTGTCTCATCCAAGAGAATGGAGAATGTTTTTGACTCATCCATCTCTTTGAGAATTTCTCCTCTGACATAGGTAGCAAGGGCACTGATTATGTCATACTGTGTCCTGTTGGACAACACTGATACCTGGGCTGTTTTCTGTTTTGAATGGATTTTGTTGATGTGATCAAGATGCATTTTGATGGTGGAGTCATATTTTGAAAGTAGCTGTACAAGCTCAAGGAAATTTCCTTTGTTCAGAGATGTATTACTTTCGTTCTTACCCCTGAATGCTCCATTTTGTCGTGCAAGATACAGTGTAATGTCTATGAGTCTTCTCATTATCTCCCTGTTTCGTTGTCGTTCTTCCTCTCTTCTGGCTTGGCCTTCCATATCTGCCCTCCTAAAAGCTTCTTCCAGTGGTTTCTGCTTAAAGTTGTTCCACCTTACCATGCTTACCATATGTGCTTCTGTTTTTTTATGCTCCTTAATTTTTTCTGTGCTTTTTTTCCAATTGTCAACTCCCACCGTTCTCCAAGCTACTTTACTCTCATACTTTTCCTCTTTCATGAAAAGTCGGCAACTAAAACAAAACATGGAATCACTTTCCACAGAATATTCTAGATTGATCAAGATTGTCTTGATACCACCCCCTGTGGAATGAACGCCCCTCAGTTTTTGGGAAACCTTCAGCTGGCTGACAAGGTCCAATGAAGCAACAAAACTCAACAAATATGTTAGAGTGATCTATGCTGTGCTTTTGAACATGTGCTGGATCAGTGGGATGTTTTAATGAAGATAGGAGGGCATAATTTTTATTTGTTGTATCGTCATCTATTTTCTCTTGTATGTCTTCAACTTCATTATCACTTCTCTCCATATCACTGTTGTCAGTCTTCTCTCTGTCTTCATCATCACTATTTCCCTCCATATCATCCTCATTTCCCCTCTCGCTGTCTTCATCCTCTCTATTCCTCTCCATATCATCCTCATGTCCCTTCTCTCTGGCTTCATCATCACCATTTCCCTCCATATCAATATCTGTCTGTTCTGTGCCTTTAACTTCTTCCTCCCTGATTTCATCATCATTTTCCTCCTGAATATTTTCATCTTCTTTATCCTCTATCTGCCTTGTAACCCTCGGCTCTCTGGTATCTCCATCACCACTTTCTGTATTGTCTTTATCTAAGATAGAGCAAATAACAATAGTACTGTACTAGTTGAATATAATTGTACTGTGTACTGTATTGTATGATAAGTGGCCCAAATGTATTATCAAATAGCAGGCCAACGAAGGTCTACGGTTGGTCAATTCAGATGCTGGTGAATTAAACCTTGAGAACAATTTTTCTGTAAGAATTAAGCATTCTTGATCATGTTAGCATCAAATTATCTGTGATAATCCAAACAGGCTCTGTGTGATACAACACTAACAGTGAGGAGTAGCCTATAAGCCTACACATACCTCTATCATGATCTCCTTTGTTTCCTTGGATCCAATCTTTCAAAGACAAGCTGCCTTTTGCAGCAGTTTCCAGCTGCTTTTTAACAGCTTTCGGTTTTCTTTCTTTACTGGGCATTCTGAATCTGTAATCATAGAATATGCAGGTGTAGCGTGTATACTCTCTCTTGCGTTGTGATAACAGACGGCGCTGAATCTCTGTGGCTACCACAGCCATTTATTCTGATGAATAGCAGAACAAGCGTGTCTCACAGTCAGTTGTTATATAGAGAGCTCCAGTTAGCACTATGAAACCAGAAATTATTCAGTTCACTGCTCCCTTTTCACAGGTATAGCACAAAAGTTCTCGAGCTTCTACAACTAGACTAGCAAGCTAGCACAACTAGCTATTTCACTTTAAAGCTAAAACAAAAGAAACAAAACAAAATGGTCTCTAATATAAAATTAGAGACCTCCCGTGTGTATTTAATGCATGCATACTAACATATTATTACAGTTACAATCACAAATTACAACACATTTATCTAGCTATAAAAGTGGAGCTCAGTATATGTGACTTACCACTAAACAGGCTACTGCAGACTGGTGATGGTATGTAAGAACGTGCCCTGAAGTCTGCAGAATTGCACCAATAGATGGCGCTTGTGTTACATGGAAAAGCCTGTCTGACTAGCTAAATGAAAAGACACTTTTTAATGGCAAGTGGAATTATTAACTCCGCTACACAGGGTTTCCCCCCAAAAAAGTGTTGGGCCCAAGGCATTTTGAGACGCAGCATTTATTTAATGCTCATATGACCTTGTGCTGAAAAAAAGTTAGATGAAAAAGTGTGAAGGGAGCGGTGGTGCGCTAAACTTGTTCTGTGAGCAGCTGGATGTGAACCATGGTGTGAACACAACGATCGATTTTCGACTGTGCGCGCATGCACTGGTGTAATTGAGCTGCACTGCTATATATCTTTTTTATCAATGTAGCGAGTTGCGAGTCTAGTGCAGGCTGAGTTTTTTTTTTCCAGCACCCCCTGCTGAGAATACGTTCCCGCGGCTATGGCTGTGACAATGCCTCCCCCATGACTGATACTGCACTTTTTCTTTGTTTCATGTTTCATCGTACCTGGAAGATCCAGGAGACACGGACACTTGTTGAGTCATTGTGATAGCAGAGGCGGTTATCTGTTCTTGAACTGAACTGTGTCTCAGTGTTTGTCCTGATGCCCTACTACGAACTTTCATCCTCATCCCCCATCACACCTGTGATGGCCATCAACTGGAAAAGAACTCTGTTGCAACTGCTACTCAAAACCAACTGAGTCATGATGTTACCAGTATTGTTTGGGATGTTGTTGTGCCATTTATTTACAGGGGGAAATTGTTCATTTGACAGCCATAATGTTATCCACAAAGATAACACATTTTTACAAACTGCCCATGGGTTAGCTAAGGCTAAAGGGGTGCAGTCATGTTGGGTTTGTGGGCTTATGCCATCTTCATCTCAGGTATATCCTCACCTCGCTGTCCCGTTCACCATCCCTGAGTATGTTGCAGCTTATAAACATGATCATCGGAGGTAACCCTAGATCTGGATCTGTAGCAGCACCACAGGTTCCTTATTACACTGTCCCAATGGATGCAGGCCCCCCAATTAAGATCAAATTGAGCTATGCTCCTAAGGGTGTCATTTGTTGGACCAATGAAGGAAAGGGGCGGGATGTGGGTAGGAGTGTGTGTTCATATTCAGCTATTGTACAATTAGATCTAAGCGTGCAGTTGCTACTCCAACTCAGAGAGTCTTTTCTGCTATCATTCCACACTATGGCATCACAGTTGCTCTTGATGAGATTAGAGATTTGGTACATATTATTGACGCTATAGCGAACGCTTCCGGCCATGGCCTGACTGATCTTAATCATGAATTGTACTGGCTTAGAACAATGATTTTCCAACATCAGTATCTATTGGACTTCCTTGCTGTGCATCTTGGAGGCTACTGCCCCGATCTTGTTGGCCCCTCTTAGGGTGGCTATGTTAGAGAGCCCACCCCGTCGTAAGGTCTGGTGCCCCAAACTTCGCAACGTTTCTAAGGCTAGGCCTTCCTCTGGGCCCTTTCATTTTGTTTAGAGAAACTGAACCACTTTTGTCTGGGAACAGTGAAAGCTATTAAAAAAGGGTGGAGCTTCACTGCCAAGCAGAGGGAGGTGTCTGGACAGTTGACTTTCATGATTCTTTAAATATTTTATCTGTTTTGGTTTAATCATGAGTAACCTAATGAGTTTGTTATTTTCTTTATTATAGTAGCCTACACCTGGTTTACTTGTGTATGATTTGAATTTACTTGTCTATTGCCTTTAATGCTTTCTTTTATTGATTTAGTTAATTGTTAATGGTTTACCAGTAGATACACTGAATTCTCATTTTAAAGGTGATCTTTAAACTATGTTCAATATGATCAAGAGGGAGGAATGTAGAATGTTGGTGTATTTTAGTGTCTCTCTGTGTTCACATTTCTAGTCTAGGAACATGCCAATGCCTCTCACACTGATACAAGGTGTTATTTCCAACATTCCGCCATTTGTTATGTCTCAACAAGGATGAACCAACCAGTGCCCCATACCACGAAGCTCGCTGAACATACCCAGGCTTTCTTGGGAAAATCTGGCTCGACAGAGCCGCAACTCGCAATCAGAGTTAAATGGTACCACGAAGCTCACTTTAGATTAAATTAGTTGAACCAGGTTTTCCGCTTTAGGTTCGGTGCGCATTCACGTGAAAGGGACGTTTTTTGCGTCATTTTTCTCACCTTTACGATAGATAAAGCAGTCTATATGAGTATAAGTGAAAAGATTCTGCATATTGTCTGTAAAATAACTATGCCAAATGCAGAATTGTTCGCCATTAATCCAAATAGAATGATGATTTAAAAATGCATAAGCAACGTCCATCCTGCCTTATTCTATCATTTAGGGAATTCACTTTAAATACACCCTATTTGAGAAATGTATCGCATGTTTTCGACCGCTGAGAGGTAGCGGCTGTAGCGTAGTGGATTAGTATAAGACCCGAACGCCAGCGACCGGCAATTCGCCGGTCTATCATCATGCATTTTACCCCCATAGATGTGGTGCCAGCACGGCCTTGAAAATATGGGTTCAAGTTCGAAATAAGCACAAAAATATAATTCCAAAAGCTTTTGTGAAAGAGTATTCCATATGCATGAGAATTAGGACTTTTTAAGCTTCACATAAATTCGCGTCACTTGGGAGTCGAACCCCCCTGTGCAGAAATTCAAGACTGACGCGCTACCTCCACTCTAGCACTCTGTCACTGAGACACAATGCAGTAAAACAGTAATCATTGTCTACTGTTGGTCCAAAAGGACGATCAAATAACGAACACCCTCTGATGAGAATCTGTATCTCTCATGAAGAACCCCAATTTCGTTGTTTGCACAATGACAATAAAGTCTGAAATCTGAATATCGTCAGACAAAGCCAAGGGATCGGTTCTGCCCCGTAAAACCCTTGTCTCCGGAGAGACGCCTGTACGAGAAGTGCGCCGGGGTCCACGGAAACACCCACAAATGGTGACGCCATTGTCAGAGGAGGGGCTAGGAAGCTGCGCACGCCGATTTAACTAGCCGATCTCCGGCTAGACTAAGCCGAAAAACTGCTCCCGACCAGGTTTGGTTGCGAGCATAAGTCACCATGGTGATACAGCGACGCTAAAAGAGATCGACTTTCGTGGTACAACTAACCCAGGCTTGGAGCTCGACATACCTCGCTAACCCTCTAAGCGAGCTTCGTGGTACAGGGCCCAGGTCCTCTGGGACATAGCCAGGGCCATATACCTTATCAATTCAGAGAGTGCTTCTGTTTACGTGTTACTCATGTTTTCTCTGTGTATAATACTCGCCCCAACACTTTGGTTCGGTGAGAAGAGGGTTCGACAGCCAAGGAACACGTCTCAAAACTGCTCCTCAACCGCGTCCACTATTATTCAACCTAAGTCTGTATCTCGCTGTATTACATCCTGGAATAAACCATCTATTCAACCCTCTGATCCAACCTGTCAAGTTGCTTTGATTTAGACTTCGAGAATTACTACCACGACGGAAAATATACAACGCAGAGACTATACAAACAGTTTAGAAATAAGCTGAAATCTAACAGCTTGCTGTGTGTGCTTGTAGAATGGAATGTATTAGTGCATGTGTTACGGTTGCGGGTGCAGGCAGGCAAGGTAGGACCCAGACGCAGACGGTTTAGGGAGAACAGCACTTTATTTATGCCTAAAGGCTAAGGCAAGGAACCAGGGAACTCAGGTGACAACAGGGAACAGGGAACAGGCAGGACGAACAACCACAATGATAGCACAAGGAACAAAGGAAAGACAAGGGCTTAAGAAACAAACACAACGAGGAACAGCTGAGACACATTAGGGGAGGGAACAGTAATCAACACAGGAGGGAAACGCAGGGAAACACACCAAAACACGACAGACCATGACAGTACCCCCCCCTTAAGGGTCGGCTCCCAGGCGACCCACGACAAGCAAAAAAAACGAAGAAAGTCAAACCCAAAACGGGTGGGTGGAGGGGCGCCAGGAGGGGGGAATGAAAAAAAAAAAATGGACTGGGGCAGAGAGGAGGGACGTCAGGCGGGCGGCCAGAAAACTGCCCCAGGGCATGGCAGGGAGCCTCAGGCGGACGGCCTGGGGGGCAAGCAGAGGCAGAGTGAAGGCGGAACCCTTCAGGAGGCCGGCGGCAAGGACGATGAGGGCTCAGTCCCTCAGGAGGCCTGCAGCGGCAAGGGGACCCCTCTGAAGGCCAGCAGTGGCGAAGGCGGAAACCTTCAGGAGGCCGGCGAAGGCGAGGTAGAGGGCGGGTCCCCTCAGGAGGACGGCGAGGTGGAGGGCGGGTCCCCTCAGGAGGAAGGAGAGGTAGAGGGCGGATCCCCTCTAGTGGAAGACCAGGTAGAGGGTGGGTCCCCTCTGGTAGAAGGCCAGGAAGAGGGCGGGTCCCCTCTGGTGGAAGGCCAGGAAGAGGGCGGGTCCCCTCTGGAGGAAGGCCAGGTAGAGGGCGGGTCCCCTCTGGAGGAAGGCCAGGTAGAGGGCGGGTCCCCTCTGGTGGAAGGCCAGGTAGAGGGCGGGTCCCCTCTGTAGGAAGGCCAGGTAGAGGGCGGGTCCCCTCTGTAGGAAGGCCAGGTAGAGGGCTGGTCCCCTCTGGAGGTAGGCGAGGTAGAGGGCGGACCCCCTCTGGAAGGCGGGACCCCTCTGGAAGGCAAGGTAGAGGGCTGGTCCCCTCTGGAGGAAGAGGGCGTGCCCCTTCCAAAAGGTTTGGAAGGCGGGACCCCTCTGGAAGGCCTTGAAGAGGAACCCCCCTCGGGAAGGAGGGCCCCCACAGGCAGGAGCGGAGGGCGTGCCTCCCCTGGACGGTCTGGAGGGCGGACCCCCTCCGGCAGGAGCAGAGGCCGGTCCCCCTCTGGAAGGAGCAGGGGGCGGGCCCCCTTAGGCAGGAGCGGAGGGCGTGCCTCCCCTGGAGGGTCTGGAGGTCGGGCCCCCTCCGGCAGGAGCAGAGGCCGATCCCCCTCTGGAAGGAGCGGAGTGGGCTCAGGAACCGGACAGGGCTCAGGGACCGGAGTCAGTGCGGGAGCTGGAGTGCCAGGAGGAACCGGGTGGTACCCCAAACTCACCACCCCCACTCTGATTGTCCGCAAGGGAGGAGGCTGGTAGCTGGGGGCCGGGGGCAGAGGCTGGTAGCAGGGGGCCGGGGGCAGAGGCCGGTAGGGGAGGACCGGGGACAGAGGCTGGTAGCTAGGGACCGGGGAAAGAGGCTGGTAGCTGGGGGCCGGGGGCAGAGGCTGAGAGCGGGAAACCGGGGGCAGAGGCTGAGAGCGGGAAACCGGGGGCAGAGGCTGAGAGCGGGGAACCGGAGGCAGAGGCTGGTAGCGGGGAACCGGGGGCAGAGGATGAGAGTAGGAGCGTGGAGGCTTAGGCCGGTCACAAAAGTCCGGTGGCACCGGCATGTAGCTCTCAGGCCAAAAGACTGTGGGGCTGAGCAGCTCAACTGCCCACTCGGGCAAGGCGTCCTCCAACTCGGGCCTTGAAGAGACAGCCCTGCGTGTACGCCCCACGATAGCCTCCTGCTCCTTCCTGCTGGGAATGTTCTCCCAAAAATCCATTGCTTTCATAATGAACCATAATAAATCCTCCAACTCACGGCAAAATCGATCGTCCGCTGGGTCCAATGTTGGTGCTATCATTCTGTTACGGTTGCGGGTGCAGGCAGGCAAGGTAGGACCCAGACGCAGACGGTTTAGGGAGAACAGCACTTTATTTATGCCTAAAGGCTAAAGCAAGGAACCAGGGAACTCGGGTGGGAACAGGGAATACGCAGGACGAACAACCACAATGATAGCACAAGGAACAAAGGAAAGACAAGGGCTTAAGAAACAAACACAACGAGGAACAGCTGAGACACATTAGGGGAGGGAACAGTAATCAACACAGGAGGGAAAAGCAGGGAAACACACCAAAACACAACAGACCATGACAGCATGTGCGTGCGTGTGTGTGTGTGTGCTTGTTGGTGCTTGTGTTTTGGTGTGCTTGTAGGTGCTTGTATGTATGTGTGCTTGTGTGTGTGTATGTGTGTGTGTGTGTGTGTGTGTGTGTGTGTGTTTGTGTGTGTGTGCGTATTGTAATCAAGTTTTATTAGGGGTCCAAGCCAACAGGTTGGATCCCTATTGTTTTTGTAAGGATTTTTAGGGGTCCAAGCCAACAGGTTGGATCCCTATTGTTTTTGTAAGGATTATTATTAGGGGTCCAAGCCAACAGGTTGGATCCCTTTCCCTTCTTTTATGGTACTAAATTAACAGTGTTTCTTACACCTGGTTACACTAGCCTAGCACGAGCGAACTCTGCAACTAGAAGGACTGAATGAAATGTGTTGAAAACTGTCTCCAGTGATAAAGAATACCATTGCTCACTTGGGAATCAGGGGCCTCATTACAGAAACTTCCTAACTCTGAAATCCTATCCTATCTTGAGATAGGAAGGCATTTAGGGGTTTTGGTATTGCAGAAGGAGGTTTCCTAACTTAAAGGGGACATATTATACCACCAGGTGTGAGTGTGATTAGCCTTACAAGCCGTTTCAAAAATCTGCCCCATATGACATGGTATGACAGATCTAGTGGGCGTGTCCACCTAGATCTGTGCTGGCTAGATGAGCAACGTTTACTTCAGTCCACGGGGTAGGCTGGTAGACTGATCTAGGTGGACACGCCCACTAGTGATGTCATATGGGGCAGATTTTCAAAATGGCTTGTGAGGCTAATCACACCGACAGCTGGTGGCATAATATTTCCCCTTTAACTTAGGAAGAAATCCTATCTTATCTGAAGATAGGAATTTATCCATTACAGAACTATCCTAAGTTAGAAATTTCTTAAGTTAGGATCCCTAAGTTAGGTGGCCATACACCCTGTCCTAAATTCAAAATACCTGTCAATAACTGAAAAAAATGACAGCACCACTGTTAGTAGGTCTGCTTGACAATGAAGACGAGGATCAACACAACAGAAACGTGATGTCTGAAAGGCTACCGAGGCCGCGTAATGATTTCTTAAATTTTCCTGACCATATTTTAATTTCATTATGTCGCCTGCAAAGACATTACATTTTGAATTTGGTGGAAGAATTACTTTACTACTTTATAACTCCACTTCTTGTTCCCTGTATCAATACCTGCCATGACGTCGTACTAGTGCAACTATCTTGCCGTTATTAACAAAGATCCTTTATCAACAGTCTCTGTTAATGTTAAAAGTAACTCGTTCTATCAATCACATGCACATTCTGAGTGTAGAAACTGACGATTGCAGATCGAAAATCTGATTTACAGAGCAGTTAGGATTACCTAAATTAAGATAAGATAGGAGGCCAAAGATAAGATAGGAAACGGCCAACAGCTTAGGGACTGCTTCTGTAATAGGAAGTTAGGATTTTTCCTATCTTTGAGTCCCTAACTTAAGTTAGGATGAGAAGTTAGGATTTATTCTGTAATGAGGCCCCATGCCCTATGTCCAAAATTCCAAACTACCCCTTTAAAGGCCCATTCACACCCTACGGTAAATACAGATACGGGCCGTTTCTTCCGGTCCCGGAGGTGCTTCATCCGTCAATGGGTCCGTCGCCTCTGAGCTTACGAATCCGGAGTGCTCCGGGAGAAACGGAGCAATACCACCGGAAATCGAGGCGGCAGTCTAGAGTCAAAAGTCAGACTCATACGTTTTGTACTTATATTATACTTTATACCTGACATTTTTATTTTATTGTTTATTGTTATTGTTCCCCTGCTTTGGCAATTAGTTGTAACTGGTCATTTAACAACATTTTGAGGAGATAATCTGCGGGTTGGTGAGGGGTGTCACATGCCACCGCCTAAGCCTACACTTTTTGCAGATTTTTGCAGATTTCGGATGACGCAAAGCAAAAATCATCTCTACAGATGTCATGTTTGCGATTGTCGATGCCGTTAATTTGTGAAGCTGCCCTCTAAAGAGTTATTGCCTAACATCCATAACAACGCTGAAACCAGACGGAGGTATGAAGGGTAGTTCCGGAGGTAACGTTTGGGGTGACGGACGAATTTCGTCCGGATCCGGAGGTATGAATCGGCCTTTATAGAGCAGCACCTGAACCAGTCTAAAAATCTGACACGTTAACGTAGCACTGAACTAGGCCCTCTCGGATGCCAGGTCGACAACAACATTTGTTCCACTACGACTCCTTTCAGCTGCACACCCCTCCTCCAGCAAAAAATAATTA
Organism: Gadus morhua; assembly: GCF_902167405.1. Classification (NCBI taxonomy): domain Eukaryota; kingdom Metazoa; phylum Chordata; class Actinopteri; order Gadiformes; family Gadidae; genus Gadus; species Gadus morhua. The sequence continues at coordinate 813,718 of NC_044059.1, read as the reverse complement.
GAGAGAACGGCTAATAAAACGCCTGAGGTGGCGTTTTGAAAAGAAAAAACGTAAATTTTTTTAGGACATGGCATAAAGATAATTATGAGCCTTTGATTGATATCCAGACGTTTTTGGCGGAGACACATTCCTGTTCCCCACTTGTATTGGAGTGAACAGAGATATCTACTTCTGGGTCCCTTGAATCGAGGGACCCGTCCACAGCCCGCTTAAACAGCTGCAATACCAGGCTTGGCCGCTGAGCACTGGTGGATTGCGGAAGTATGCACTGTTCCTGTAGCCTGCTCCTACCAGACCATCGTACTTCATTTCATTTGTACAGAAGGTCTGGAACTGCTCAATTGACAAACGTTCACTCACTTGGAGGCGGGTGTCTGTAGAAGTTTTAAAATGATTGGATCTGCCCAGTGCCACTCTGGATCTGCCATAACCAATCGCATAGCGTTTGGTCGTGACATATGTCATGCGACGGGACCGGCTCCTTCACCACTAACAGAGCCAGCTGGAAAATCAAACTTTTCCCGAACCCGGTGGCGAGAAGCGCCACAACATCATGGCCACCAACAATACTCAGCAAAGCTTGTTCTTGCTCCGGCTTTAATTGATCGATTTTCGGCAGCAATCCCACAACAGACCGAATAGCTTCTCTCGTATCCTTCTCCATTGTCTTCCTCTGACTACAACTGAAACTGGCGCGTGACCTTGACGTCATCGTTCTCAGCCACTCCCTCTGTTCGCTGATTGGACCGCCAGAAATCAGGTTTCCATGGAACGCATTCATATTAAGCAGACCCAGACCTAGTACTGAAGTGAAATGAAAATTGAACGGAAGTAGGTAGGTGGGCGGTGCCAGGCTACTGTTCCTGGGGGCTTGGTAGTAGTCCGGTAACTTGTCAACCCCAGCGTCTTCGGGTTGCTAAGCGACGTCAACGTCTTTGGCGGACTATTTCACTGCTGATCAACACTATGAATGCTGGTAACGAATAAATTGTAAAAAGACACACCATGTGAAGTTATTTTCCAAATAAGATTTGAAAAGCTTTGGAAGTTTATTTACAACACTATTTACATGGTTTTGGAGTAGTACACTTTGACATTTTAATACAGTTCAGCGAGAAAGGCGACGAAAAATAAGAAGGGGGCGTTCCAGTCTGTGTAAACGGGAACCCCCACCTCACGAGAACGCCCATTTGTGTCTGCAGTGGGATGATATTGCATTCTCTTAAAGAGACACACATACACACAAACACACACACACGCAATAGCTCTGCCATTCTCTTAAAGCCCCCGGGAGCAGTGCATACTTCCGCAATCCACCAGTGCTCAGCGGCCAAGCCTGGTATTGCAGCTGTTTAAGCGGGCTCTGGACGGGTTCCTCGATTCAAAGGACCCAGAAGTAGATATCTCCGTTCACTCCAATACAAGTGGGGAACAGGAATGTGTCTCCGCAAAAAATGTCTGGATATCAATCAAAGGCTCATAATTATCTTTGTGCCATGTCCTAAAAAATTTACGTTTTTTCTTTTCATAACGCCACCTCAAGCGTTTTATTAGCCGTTCTCTCTAATTATTTTTTTCTGGAGAAGGAGGGGTGTGCAGCTGAAAGGAGTTGTAGTGAAACAAATGTTGTTTCGACCTGGCATCCGAGAGGGCCTAGTTCAGTGCTCTGTTAACGTGTCAGATTTTTAGACTGGTTCAGCTGCTGCTCAATAACTCTCACGGTCCTCTGCTTGCGATCATTGTGATTCACCATATGTTGATCCAATTATTCAAAAGATCCAAAGACAAAGAACAGGTGCATTACGGTATCATTTTATATTATTGTTAATAGTCTAATTAACATTTCAGCGTTGGTATTTAATTTTTCATTTGCTTGTTTAGCTACCTATGTACGACAGTTAACAATGTTGGTGTATTACAATTATTTATGTGTGTAGGCCAATCCAACTTCGTTGCTGGTTGAAATGTAACCATTTATTTGTACATAAGTTATTGATTGCATCTTTCATAAATAGTCAGTTGGAAGGAATCTGTTTCTTAAGCAGTGTGACACTTGGATCTTGCATGACGGAGCACAAGTTGGCATAAAGCACTCAAAACTGCCAAAAGACATTGTTCAATTGTAGACTTGGAGCTTGCATAATGGAGGACAAGGCATAGTTTAATAGCATTTCTTTTTGAACAGCACATCCGATCAGTGGCCTCTGTAATTTTTGTACATTTAAATGTATGCCCATCACTAACGGAGTTTAAATGTATCTATTATTACTTTTATTTTCTTAATGTTATGTATTTTGTTTTTAAGATAAAACAAGAGACACCCAAACATATCTTATGGTCTCTTATTTATGTAAATGTTTCATGTATTTATATGTTTTTTACATGTGCCTGTCTGAGTTTGTGATGTGGGTCTATAGTCTCCTAGTTATGTACATGTTTCATGTATTTGTGTTTTCTTCATGTTGTGACTGTCTGAGTTTGTGATGTGAGTCTTTGTTCTATGTTCCCACTCTTGGCCTGCACCTTGACGTGATGAGTGGGCTTTAAACTAAGAATTAGTTTTATTTTTTTGTTTCTTATTGATTGTTTGTCACAGTCCATCTTATTAATGATACAAAGCCTAAACTAAACCCCTTCTCTTCTGTTTGCAGAAACTGGAAAATTCAGAGTATATTTCATCTTAAAGGTCCGATGACATGAAAATCTCACTTTATGAGGTTTTCTAACATAAATATGAGTTCCCCTAGCCTGCCTATGGTCCCCCAGTGGCTAAAACTTGCGTTTGGTGTAAAACGAGCACTAGCTGTTCTGCTCGCCTTTGAAAAAACGGAGGCTCCAGTGCGCTGATTTGGAATGTCTGTATTTAGGACGTCACCAAGAATCTCTGCCTGGCCCGCCCAGAGACGTTGGCCCGCCAATGAGACTCGACCGTGCGAGCGCCACATGTGTGTGTGTGAATACACACACTGTAACGCAAGTGTTTCTTGTCGGTTCTTTGACGTGTCTTGTATTTCCACAACGAGACTGTTGTGGGGGTTATCTGAGCCATGGTTGAGAAGGAATTGGGGGGAAGGAACTTTGGCTTTGACTCCCTCAAGAACATGAACCACGACAAGGAGGAGAAAGGGATTGTTGGCGGCGAATGTCGAACATATAGAGAATCATCGGGGGATTAGAAACCTGTACTTCGATGGTCGGTAAACAATGCGACTGCGATTACTCAGACCTCTCGCTTATGATGCTACAATGCTAACAATGCTAAAAAACAAGAATATTTCTGCATCCGGTACGTCATGAAGTAGGGCGTGGCTATGGACCCATGATGCGGAAGCATATCTCTCCTTGATGTTGCCCTGTGCCATTGTGCAGTTTACATAGGAATTAATGGGCGCCATTTTGGAATCTGTTGTCCATTTTATAATGTGTCCATGAAAGAGACACACACACACAAACACACACACACTCACACACACACACACACACACACACACACACACACACACACACACACACACACACACACACACACACACACACACACACACACACACACACACACAACACACAATGGCTCCGCCATTCTCATAAAGAGACACATACACACACACATTTTTTTAATTTTTGGAACTCTATTCAACTCATTCATACCTCAACCTACAGACTTCATTCTACCTTCAAAATGTTCAGCAGATTTCCTAGATTCAGTGTAATGATTCTTCAACATTCAGCTTCAGCAGTGTAGCGGAGCATTTCAGTGTCAGCAGATGTTATCAGCATGACTTCAAAACCCTTCAACTCACTGATACTTCATCCTACAGACTTCATTCTACCTTCAAAATGTTCAGCAGATTTCCTAGATTCATTTTGATGATTCTTCAACGTTCAGCTTCAGCAGTGTGTAGTGGAGCATTTTAGCGACAGCAGAAATTAGCAGTATGACTTCAAAACCCTTCAACTCATTCATACTTCATTCTACAGACTTCATCCTACATTTAAAATGTTCAGCAGATTTCCTAGATTCATTGTAATGATTCTTCAACGTTCAGCTTCAGCAGTGTAGCGTAGCATTTCAGCGTCAGCAGACGTTAGCAGTATGACTTCAAAACCATTCAACTCATTCATACTTCATTCTGTAGACTTCATTCTACCTTCAAAATGTTCAGCAGATTTCCTAGATTCAGTGTAATGATTCTTCAACGTTCAGCTTCAGCAGTGTAGCGGAGCATTTCAGCGTCAGCATTCACACCGCAATACCTTCAGGGATTGCAATTCTAGTTACTGATTATCGGCATGCTATTCACATTCCAAGTTTCTCCCCCTTTTCTGCCGTTTTTTTTTGTTTCTATCCTTTTTCAGCTACATATTGGACACATGAGCATACTCCTATTGGTATGTAGTAATGCGGACCATCAGATAAGACCAAAAGATGCCTAATCTAAAAGAGTGTTTATTTCATAAAAACTAGTAATATTTATTACAGGTCAATGCAAACTATGGCAATTCATAGAAAAAAGTGAGCTGTACAATGAAAATTGGTCAGAATTAGGTTACAAAAATTAATTTGAAATATTTAGTCTACAGACTCACAACTGACCAAAAAATATGTAATAATTATAACTTCTGCCAGCCCCCCCCCCCAGTTGCTATTTCCTGCAATTGAGGAAGTGTGGGTGGATTGCTTGTCAGGAAATGGGCGTACCCAAATGCCAAGGCTTGGCTGGGTAAACATGATTACCTTTTTAATGGTGGTTCAAATAAATCGGCTCAACATTACGATATACCTCAAAATGGTTTGTTGAACGTAAAATGGAATCATGTGGAAGCAAATCACTGCGATAATTGTCAGAATTTTACATTTTGTATATATTGACATGTAAACACTATTTAATTCATGACATTGAAATATTATAAATTGAAAACAAGAAAAGCTGATTATATTTGTTTTGAATTCACCTCCTTGAAATTCAAATAAGGCATTTGCCCTGCTGCTGCAGTTCAAATTCTTATGGCTTGAATTTTCTGGTCCGTATTGACAACTTGAATATGCTGTTTAGAATATTTGATTTTTGTTATTTGACCTTGTGTTTTTTAAAATGGTTTACTTAAAATGCCATGTTTGAAATTCAAAGAGGTGAATTCAAAACAAATAAATCAGGTGACCTTGTTTTCAAAGTATAATATTCCAATTTTATGAATTCAATCAGTGTGTACAATGGCTTTTAAAATTCAAAAAATTATGGCAGTGATTTGCTTCCATAGAATCACTGCTATCAGGACCATTGCCTGTGATGTTGCCATATTTCAAAATTGGTCTTCCATTGGGAGGGCAGCAGAATTGGGGCAGGGAGTGGGCAGACTTCAAGGGTCGACAGGGGACAGCGGTAAAAATGTGTGGTCACACCGGCGGTGTGCTATAGCGCACATCAACGTTAAACTTGTCTGCTTTCGATGGCAACGGAGGATTCTTCAGCATTCTGTGCTTCATGATCACATCCTCGTTGGCATATATGGGCGTGTCCGTGTCGTCGGAGTGGTAGCCTGACTGGTATCCACTCGTCTGATTGGATGCTTCTGAGGCCACAGACTCCTTGCTTTTACAGCGTAGCAGTTGGCTGGGAAAAAACCAAGGCGGACGAGGGGACAGTTCATCAACTCATGAAAGCCTGTAACAGTGTATACATAAACTGTAGCTGGTAGAAATTAATTAGCCATCCATCATCAGGGATGAAATGCTCTGTTAGAATATCACTATAGTTCGCTGAGCCTGCCTCTGTATGAGCAATTGAGATAACAGATCTCTCTAAGCAAATTTCTGACTACTTAGGGCATCTCTACCATGATTAACATTGAACATAACATTGAATGGTGGAGAGATGGATGGAGTGAGTGAGCTCTCACAACTCTTGAATCTTACCTACAACAGCTTTAAGAAAATGTGGTGGGTGTCGGTACTTACCTCAGATTGGGTGTTCTGGGCAGCTGGTGATCCAGACTCTTGATCTCATCTGGAGTGAAGCCCCTGACTGGACACCCCAACTGGAAGAGAGCCAAACACACAGTTAACACCTCAGGGCCAACTTTTGAATCTGCATGTGTGCATTTGTGTGTGTGTGTGTGTGTGTGTGTGTGTGTGTGTGTGTGTGTGTGTGTGCGTGTGCGTGCGTGCATGTGCGTGTGTGTGTGTGTGTGTGTGTGTGTGTCGGGTGGGTGTAGGAGGATGGGGGATACACTCACCATGACATTGTTGTTTTCCACTGGGATATCCTCAAAGGTTTTAACACTGAGAGGGCGGCTGCACCTGTCACTCTGTTGGCTCCTACATGAAGGTAGATCCAGTTTATACATCGAACAACCAGATGATGACACACACACACACACACATGGATATCGATGATACAATTTTTAATTTTGACATTGAAACAGCTTATTCTGGATTTATCCAAAATAAAATTACCGTAATTTTCGGACTATAAACTGCACCTTTTTTTCCCATTTTTCGATTCTGCGGTTTAAAGAAGTGAAAGTTTAAAAAATAATTATCGGCGCAATATATGGTTTCTGTCGTGTTTTATTGCACATTTATCGCCAGTTGATTTCAGTTGGAAGACTCATTACTGCACGTTGATATAACTCCGCCGAACCGGAAAGGTGGGCTGTTTACGTTGGTTTGATGTCTTTTACCGTGAGCACCTCGGATTAGGGAAAATCACATAGAAAATCACTGAAAATGGATTATGAAAGGTGGCTTCTGGAGGACGCACTTGATTTTGAGTTTGACGGCAGAGGATATCGTTTTGAACCAGAATTCACCCAAGAGGAGCTACGTGAGATGGAGGCTAGGGCTACGGAGGCGCCTGAAGCTCCTGCTGAAGCGGTCCCCAGGATCACGGGAAATTGGTGGTGTGCCTGTGGGTAGTGCAGGCAGATGCCGACGGAAGTCGAAAGTAGGTGCTGCACGGAGTGGGACCTTGTGCAGAAGTTTATATGCGGTTGTGAGGTATCTGAAGAAATAGTTCCAATTAGCAACTAACACGGATGGAAACCATATATTGCGCCGATATTTTTTTTTAAACTTCACGAATGCCACTAACCACTCGGTTACTTGCACATTTTTGAAAACAAACGTTTAGGGTTGCTGGGTTGACAGGTTTGTGTATGCACACAGACAACCATTGTGAAGCAGGCAGGAGCGATTCAAAATGAGCCAAATAACCGAGAAAGGACTAATAGTTCAAATTTCGGGGTCACCCACTCTATTTCATCCTAAACAAACCAGAAAGGGGGCTCAATGATCAAAATACCGGAATTGTCCTTTAAATCAGTATTCGGAGCTTCGTTGTTTTTTTTCACGTACGTGACGTTACCAGAGTGAGGGTGGCAAACTATAAAGGTACGGCCACACCAACCGCGTTACTCGCATTAGGGGCGTCGAAAATCTGCATTTTTGCATAGGGAACCTTTGGTATAGGCGCGTAGACGCATTACATGCGTTGAAGCGTCGCGTTAGGGGAGTTAGACGCGGCAGACGCACGTAATTACGCACGTCAACGCAGTAACGCGCCCAACGCACCAACGCCCGGAGTTCAAAAGATTAAACTTTTGACGCGCCTACGCGTGACGCTTAGCCGCGATAGCCAATCAGCGTGGAGCTTGACCTGGCAGAAAGTAGTGACGCTTGCACAGAAGCATATGGCTGACATCTTTCTTTATTCTGGGTGGAAATAGTTATATAGTTACACCGTTAAAAGTGTTTACGCATGAACTATTTTTGTGACACACAATGATCAAGCGTTAGGTTAGGCGCGTTACACGCGTTATCCAACGCGAGTAACGTGTTTGATGTGGCCGTACCTTTAGTGGCGTTAGAGGCGGCATACGCACGTAATGACGCACGCAAACGCGCCAACGCACCAATGCAAAAAATTCAAGAAATTGAACTTTTGATGCGCCTACGCGTGGCGCTTAGCCGTGATAGCCAATCAGCATGGAGCTTGACCCGACGTCACTGCCAGAGAGTAGTGACGCTTGCACAGAGGCATATGGCGGACATCTTTCTTTATTCTGGGTGGAAATAGTAACATAGTTACGCCGTTAAAAGCGTTTATTTAAAAAAAAATGTGCATTTTACTTTCATAATGTTCGCTCTGTGAACGTGAAGGATGTTTGGTTTGGCGGACTATGGCTGAATCCGAATACTCATACTTGACTGCTATATAGTATGCATTTTGTAGTACGCCACAAATATTGTCCGTCCGAATGCTCAGTACGCATTGTGTAGTACGTGAAACGTTTCCGAATGCGTATTACCGCCACAGTATAAAAAAGAGTTCACTATGCTATCCCACAATGCAACCGGAGTCTGGTAACGAACGAAGAAGAGATGGCTGACCCGACACCACCAACAGCGTCTTAGAAAGACGTCGTAGAAAGCGGCGAAAAAAATAGTAAAAAAGTAAAGTAATTAATTAAGTAAAAAGAGGCATTTTTAATTTAATAGCAACGATGACAAGACGGAAAACAGGTAACTTATCAAGGTAATTTTGCCGGCATCTGAGGGGAGATAGTCATCTCCAAACATCCGGTGGAGTTTCGGCGGTGTTCGTAAGCGTTCCACGCATAGCTGTAGACCGTACTACACTGTCAAGTGTAGGACGGTCAAGTAGTAGACACTGAACAGAAATAGTATGTACTAAGTATTCGGATTCAGCCTATATCTCTACTGATCAACACTACGAATGCTGGAAACACACCAGACACACCATGTGAAGTTATTTAACCCGATTATTGTTATTTATATCTGAGATTATTTAATCGAAACCGATCTAAGATAACATGCACCCAAACACAGCAGCGTTTGGGTTTCCTACCTCGGACTCCTAAATCCAGCGCAGCCACATGCGCGTTAGGCGCGTTTAACCATTCTTGTGACACACAATGATCATGCGTCAAGTTAGGCGCGTTATGCACGTTTTTTAACCCAAAAAACGCGTCCAGTGTGGCCTTAGCTTAAGGGCCATTACATAGTCAACGCGAGCAACGCACGTAAGCGACGCGAGTGATGCGTTTCCTTTCATAGTCTACACAGCATACGCAAACGTCGCGGGCAATGCATGCATGCAATACACAACTCACGCCACGGGTGGCAGCAGAGTCACCGGTGTTTTCGCGGGTGACATTCCGGGTGACTTTCCGATCAAAATGGCTATGGAAGAAGAGTGCATTTTATTGCTCCTTTTACATCGGCAGCGGCAACGCAGGAAGCGCAATGATAGGCGGTTGTATGTGCACCCTTTAAATACCACACGAGATCAGGATGGGGAATTTGTTTCTCTGATGCTTCCAATGCGAAGCCTGGACGAGGAGAGGCATTTACAGTATTTTCGGATGTCGGCGCCAAAGTTTGATGATCTCCTTTCGCGAGTCATCCGATATCTTCCCGACTCTCACCAAAACCGGCCCCTTGTCAGATGCTGGCGTGTTTCCCCACCAGTACAATGTGCTACGATTGGGTATGCGCACTGACCAATAAATGTATATACATTGGTCACTTAGAAGCATGACTTTTGATTTATTAGTTATCACATTACACAAGTTAACTAATTTGGTTTACGTCAAACTCATTAATTCATATCCATACAAAATGTTTATACAACGAGCTACTGCCTTGACAGATGAATTAATTATTTAAGTGTATTTAAGTGTAGCCCTATAGCCAAAGCTATAGCGCATAATGTCCACAGAAAATTATATGGTAGGAAACATTAGAGAAAAGGGGTTTATTTATCAAATACAGAAACCCACCATGCACGCACACATTTTTCATTCGCTCACGCTTTAAAATTTCATTCACTCAAAGAGGCTACTGAACTTATGATTCACACAGAACGTGAACACACAGAACATGAACACAAAACATCACGTAATTAATTCAAATAGGCTAACACTAAAACAAATAAGGCCAGTAATAGAACGAATATCGGGTGACAAGAAGATCATTAAAATGGCTCATAATCCCGCATCAGCTGTTTGATGTCGCGCATCAGCTGTTTGATGTCGCGCATCAAAATAGCACTTTGCCCCTGTGGAAGGGTTCGCATAAATTGGCACAGGTAATTAGTAAAAGAGATGTGAATGTCATTCTTATCATGTTCCCTCATCCTCTCAAATTTTCTTCTGTAAATATAACCTATAGTTGAAATAATGTACAATATTTGCAGTATCGCCCCCACCTACAACGCATAGTATTGCATGGATCGGCGGGTCGCGTATCAAAAATTGGGACGACGCGTTTTGCTACGTGTCGCCGCATAATGGCAGCCGAAGCGTAGCGATGCGTACGGACCTAAGCGTCAGCGACACCAAGCAGAGAAGCGAGAGAGGTGGAGGAAGAATAGATATCTTGTTTCCCTTTACTTTATAACAAAACATTAGCGTGATCTCGGGAGGAAAAGTAATACTTAGCGAAATGCTAACCTTAGCTTAGTTGTTTGTTTACGTTCGCTGTACAGCGCCGCGCCAATCAACTGTGACTAGCTTGCTGCAGAGCGTGAGCGTCTTGGGAATACCCGGACAATATAATGGATATAATATGGACACATGAGACAATCAATATTCAATATTTGTTATGGATTTATTGTACAAATTCTCTGAAAAGATGCACGTTCCAGGATGAATTGAAAAGCTCCCGTAAGGGCTGAGATGGCAGAGGACAGCTGATTTGGAACGGAACAACAGCTGTTCGCTTTCACGGGGAAAAACTAAGGAACTGCAACCTACTTAGGCCTACTAATTAACGTTCAAAAGCTATTAAATCTTCAACAAAATATGCAGATACTGTCAAAATCGGTTCCAGGGAGCATAGGGATTATTAATGTTGTTTTTGATGGTGTTTCGAATATTCAAGTATTCGGCTATTCGCTCGGAAAAACCAACGCGTATTCGAAGCCTGAAAAATGGCATTCGGGACAGCCCTAATGGTAATTAAACATTAAAAGACCTGCGGCTTATAGTCCAGAGCGGCTTATATATGTACACATCATTCAATTTAGCTGCTGCGGTTTATACTCCGGTGCGCCTTATAGTGCGGAAATACGGTAGGCCTACATTAAAAAGTAGACATTTGATTGACAATGGAAAAACAAAGAGATGGTCTATGAGTTCTTTTATCTTCAGCATGAGGGTGGTTCTTACCAGATCTGGGGTGCGTTGTCATAATGGGGCTGGGGCTCCAAATGCTCCCCACTCAGAGGGAAGGCTTGGGGGCCCCTGGGGCTGGAAGTCACCGGGCATCCCTGCACCTCATCTGCCGTCAAGGGAATGTAGTCTTTCCCATCCTGCACACCCACACACATGCGCATACACACACACACACACACACACACACACACACACACACACACACACATGCATGGATGCGCATGCACAAACACATGCACGCACACACACACACGCACCCATGTACACACACACACACACACACACACACGTTCATCAAGCACAAGCACACTTCCATGGATATATATTTAATGGATCCTATTGTTTTAAACAATTCTGTTTGAGTGTGTATGTACTCACCCACCTGCCTATTAACACAATATCAATACGTTTGTGATATTGATTGACACTAACCTGTTGAGCGCTGGTCTGTAGCAGGTTCCCCAGATGTTCCACCAGTTCAGAAAAAGTTGGTCTGTCTGTGGGACAATTGAGCCAACAGTCCAACATGGTCTGGTATCTTAGAGGATAACATAAAAATACATTTTAACATGTATCTAGCACATATCTAATCACCATATGATTCATATGAAATGTGGGCTCACATCTCAGTTGTGGCATAGTCTGGAGCTCTCATCCTGGTCCCCTCCTTCAGCCTCCTGCAGAAGGACTCATCAATGCAAACGCCTGGATATGGAGATGCTCCTGTAGGCCAAGGCACAGGGTTACTTTAGAGGAGCAGAGGAGAGGAGAGCAGAGGAAAGGAAAGGGGAGTATAGTAGAGTAGAGCAGAGAAGAAGAGCAGAGCAGGGAGGAGTAGAGTAGATTAGAGTTGTGCAAAGTAGGGTACAGCAGAGTAGAGAGAGAACAACAGGGAGAACCACAAATATCTATGTTAAATAACGCTGTGGAAACATCAAATTTCAATAAAGCATAGTAATAAATGCTTCTATGCGAATATAAGGTCCTTTTATGACAATTTTTACTATGTTTAAACAAGATTAGCATGTTAGTGGCGGCCTTGTACCACAGGCTCACCCAGTGAAAATATCTCCCAGAGCAGGACCCCGAAGGACCAGACGTCGCTCTGCGTGGTATACACCCGGTCAAAGATGGTCTCTGGAGCCATCCACTTCAGGGGCAGGCGGGCCTGGGGAGACCAGCCACGGTTTACATTCAAGCTCAAATACAACACAGTCATCCCCACCATCATCAACATCATCATCTTCAAGATGGTTGGAGAGTTGGATAGAGCTTTACTGATAGTCTACGGTCTGTCTGCTGCTCATTCCTCACTCACATCTCCCTTGCGGACATAGTCGGGGTCTTTGTAGACATCTCTGGCCAGACCGAAGTCACAGATCTTCACCACGTTGTGCTCGGAGAGCAGGATGTTCCTAGCCGCTAGGTCTCTGTGGATACACTGTGGAGCACACAAACGCACACACATGCTCACACACCCACACACACACACATCCATCCACAAAACACACAACACACACACACCACACACACACACATGGGTTTCAGTTGCTTCAGCATTTTAGACAAGTACTTCTATCAGGATTGTTTTGTAGAGCTGACCTTCCGAGAAGACAGGAACTCCATGCCCTTGGATACCTGGAAGCTGTAGCTGATCAGGTCCTCCATGGTCAAGTGATCATAGTCCGAGCTCTCTGTGATAACAGAACAACATTCTCATTCAACACATGGATTGCATTTATATGGCGCTTCTCTAGACACTCAAAGACGCTTTAAAGTGAAGGGGGGACCTCACTAACCACCACCAGTGTGTAGCACCCACTTGCACTAATGTACACAATAGCATTGAGTATTCTATGTGCAAACCATTCCTCAACCAAAATTCCTTCTCATTCCTAAATCCCCAATATATCACAATATATTGGTGTTATTTGTTCTTTGACTTCAATGGCTATTCACCATCATTTGAATTTGCTGAAAAATATTCACTGATCAGCCTGTGTCTGTATGTTGTGCCTCAACCTCTTCAGATTCAATATTTTCTTTTGTTTTTTTATTTCTTATTGCCACTTTCTACAGCACTTTATCTGATTTTAAATGTGCTCTATAAACACATTTGATTTGATTTAGAGTCCATATTTCTTATTCTACATTCAATCCATATCACCACTAACCACTTCATCCTTTTTCATCTAGAATAAGTTGTTGAAGGGTTTGTTTTTCCTTTAAATAACATCTGAGCCGCCACTCTGTGCTTTATCCCACAGGAACGTTTTTAAATGAGTAACTGGCCTCCTTTGAGTTCCGGTTCGATGGGTAAGGCGTCGTATCGGGTGCAGATAGCTGTGCCGGTACAGATGTCCAACTGGGCGGTAGTCCCCAAACCCAGGTCCACTTCATTCACGTCTTCCTCTGCACATGCCCACCTCGCATTTTCCACCCTCTGTCTCTGTTAACATTATGACAGAGCAATCATCTCATTTCAGGTCAACGTAAATTTGTCATTACAGTGAGTGAGTCAATTTCACAGGTCTAAATTCAACGGACATGTGCCTGTAAACACCCCAGAAACCCTTTGACAGGATAGTTAGACAATCTAAAAAGCATGAAGGCAATTCTTGCTAAACTATATATATAATATAATATAATATAATATAACATAATATAATATAATATAATATAATATAATATAATATAATATATAGTTTATAAAGAATAGTTTTTTTCTGTGAATTTTTTTTTTTTGCACAAATTTGTTCTGCTGTGTTGTAACTGGAGCATACTTCTTGAGTGTGTGTTTGGTCATAGTGTTGCATGCATGGTGACATCAGCAGGGTTACCTTGAAGGGACTGTACTCTCCACGCTTGCTCTTTAAGTAGCTGGACAGGTTGCCGTTTTTACAATACTCTACAATCACCATCAATGGTCCTGAGTAGAGAAAGGGAGAGAATAGAGAACATTCAGAAAAAGTGAATGTGACATTTTGTGGGGAGACCAACCATAAAGAGCTAGACATATATATTATTTCTCAGGTGCTTAAAACATATGTCTAATTTGACGACAAGCAGATAATAACCAATCATGATAACCAATGAACAAGTAGCAGTACTAATAAAGGGACCGTATAATGTCCTTCCTCATTGGTGCATACCAGAAGAATGTCACAATGAAGATACTTGGAGAAGGCAATGTTTTCTAGTAGTACGGTTGCTATGAGGACTCACCCCCCGGCTTGGTGCAGGCTCCCAGAAGGTTGACCACATTTAGATGGTGACCGATGTGTATGAGGATCTTCAGCTCGGACATCAGCGCCCGGTACTCACTCGATGTGGCCCCTTCTGTAGCACACCAAATAGTATTTTCCTTTATTGCCTCTACATTTGTCATTGCCACTTTGTTTTCAATAAAACAGTTAGGGTTTCTCTCTACCCTGTTTATTTGTACCTTTCAGCATTTTGACAGCAACAGTTGTACACGTGGTGTTTTTCTCGATGCCAAAAGCAGCGGCCTCCACCACCTGACCAAACGCACCTCGCCCCAAAGGATCGCCTTTGTAACAAATAATATGAAGTCATTCAAAATAGCTTGGCTTAGCTTTTATGCAGCAGCGTGAATGGTAACTCCCAATGGATGAAGCGATTAAATGCATAGCAAACATAATGTATGGATGAAATGTTAGTCATTTACACAACCCATTTTTCCATATGGTCTTCCAGTGATCTCTTTCTACTAGATATCATTAATGAGAAGGTAAGGTTCAGGTAAGGTTGCTTGACTGCGAACATTGAGGTTTGCTCCATTATCCTGCCCCTATGCTTAACACTGGTTATGCGTGACATGGTCTTGATTGTGGGTCACCTAGTTTCAGCCTGTCCTGGGGAAACTCCCACTTGGTGGCATCATACGTGAGCCGCTCACACTGCTCATCCACTGGCATGTCCTCAGAGTCCAAGATCATAGACAGGTAGCCTGTCTTCACGTCCTCACCGGTAGGCTGAGAGAGAGACAGAGAGTGGGAGGGTGAGAGAGTGTCATTGAGTCAGTCAGTCAGTCAGTCAGTCAGTCAGTCAGTCAGTCAGACAGACAGACAGACAGACAGACAGACAGACAGACAGACAGACAGACAGACAGGAAGGTAGACAGTGAGTGAGTGAGAGACAGTGAGAGACGGTGAGTGAATGAGTTGGCGTGTTGGTGTGTTGCTGACAGAGTGGACATTCACAAACCAAAGAGGTCATCACTGGTCATTTCTGGTAATTGTTTGTACACAATAAACAGGACTTTGCTAATGACCCTGACCCTCTTCTGAGGGTTAGGTTTAGAAAGGCTGTGTGTGGGAGGAGAGATCGGACTGTTGTTTTAGGGAAACAATAGCAGAGGTGCCGTCATGAGCCAGCCTTGTTAGTTTTAATCAACCGGTTACAGTGGTCTATGTTTTGGTAAGTGTGTCTATGTTGTTGATTGCCTGAATGTGTCCTTTTGGCTTTGTGTCTTGTCTGCTTGTTTGTGTGTTGTTGTGCTAGTAAAGGGAGTGTGTGTGTGTGCATGCATCCGTACATGCTTGCGTTTGGGTCCGTGTGTGTGAGAGAGAGAGCTGAAGGTAAGTGAATGTACAAATGTGCTGTTCTGCTCAATTAGTTGTACCCTCTTTCTTCCTCGGATGACGAAGACTATCAGCAGCCAGAAAAACATGGCAATGACCACACAGCCAATAGGCACAATCAGCTCCACATTGGTCTTCTCCTCCGCCCCTAAAAACAACAGCCATTGGGAAAGTACGCTCTTTATTAACAAAGCCATCACAGTATTGGGTTGCATAGCCATGGACTATTCTACTAAGACTTTAGAAACAAAAGTGGACAGTGTTAAAACATTAACATGACTCCCATACTTTTGGCATTTGTTGACAATAATGATGTGAGGAGAGGTTGGTTGTAATTGCTGTGTGTCTGTGCATGTGCATGTGCGTGCACGTGACCATGGCTGAAGGAAGAAGTCTAGGCTGGAAGTGTATCTAGTGATAACAACAATCTGGGCCCACCATGGTCCCCAACCCCTCTCATTTTCACTCATGATCCCAATCATTCCCTGTTTCTTCTTATGCTCTGTTTATGCTTATTATTCTGTCAGCGGCCCAGGAGGGGATGTGTGTACTGACCCGGCTAGTGTTATTATGGTCACGTAGACCTTGATTGGAGTGAGACCATTTGTTGTTTGTCCCAGCATGGGTTCAGTATAGAGGGAGTGGGGGGTGGGGGACCTCTCCCATTGTCCTGAAATCTCTTCATTGTTATGTTTTTTCCTAAACTGCCTGTAGGATTTTTTAACGGGGGTCAACTTCCCCTACCGGAACAAGTGAGGTTATTCTTACACACAGAATTTGATATTTAAAAATGCTCCTCCCTCCTGGGCAAAAAGGGGGAAAACCTTGAGACAATGTGAAGAGAGCGTAGGGGTTGAAGGTTAAAATAAAGGACGATGTTGTTGTTTCCAAACTACCCAGCAGGAAATGCTAGACATTTCTGAAGAGCATTTAACGGTACGCACTGCTTAGTAACGATGAGGGTGATGTAGGCAATGTTTACCTTCTGTGGTCAGGAAGGCCTGGGAGGAGTCACAGGAACGCTTGTTACACGCAGTGCATGTGTACAGACCACTGTCCTCCTCCTTCACACGCTGGATGGTCAACCGTTGGTTCCGTTCGCTCAGAATAACTCCTGGAAACAGTTTGCAACAGCATTTTAGCCTGGATTCGGAGTGAACGGTGCAGATACAGACACCTTATTGCTGAATGGTTTGGATGTAGCCTGTTGGTCCCGCTCTCACCGGAACCTTCCAGAACGGTGTGGTTGTTCTTGGTCCAAACCACGCTGGGGTGAGGGGTGCCCGTGACGTCGCACCTAAACACCATCGTGCTGCTCATGTTTACCTTCTGGTCAGTCATGTTATTCAGAATCCTTGCAGGCTCCAGAGCTATAGTCAAGGTTGCAGATGCAAATTCACGTCAAGCATTTCTTTGCTTGACACTTTTCCAATGCACATTAGCTTTGTTTCTTCACTCAAGTATGCTTTGTTTAAGGTGCTGTAGGTTCACCCACCTGTGCTTAACAGGCTTAATTATTGCCCGAACAGATCAGGAAAGATCAAACTCAAAACTCAAAAGATGGATGACTATGGCATTCCTCACAGATTACACTCCTAACATGATAAGGAACATGAGGACTAAACCTTAAGAAGCAAAGAATATGTGAATTTAAAATCTGTATTTGACCTTTAGCCAGTAAAATAAATAAATAAAGACTAAGCAGAAAGAGTGGCGAGCATGTACCTCTGAGAGTCAGGCTGCGCAGCAGGCAGATCTTCTCCCGTGTTTTGATGTTCTCCACCTGGCAGACGTACATGCCCTCGTCATGCCGCGACGCGCTGGCCAGTGGCAGCTCCAGGCTGAGCTTGGCGCCCGGCAGGCATGACAGAGCGGCCTGGGAGAGGGGAAGCTGGGCCAGGGTCAGCGAGCGGCACGGCTGGACCGATGTGGTGCTCTCCGAGTCAAAGGCGCCGGACAAGCGGAACCAGGCCAGGTTCCTGTAGATGAGCCTGTCCGCCTTGCACCTCAGAACCACCGGCTCCTCCTCTATGGGCTCACTGGATGGAGACACGGTTAGCTCCAGGCCACCTGCGGAGGAATAAGATGTAGCGTCAACAGTAGCGTTGAGGGATCCCACCAAACTAAAGTAGTGTTTGATGGAAAGAGTTTCCTGGAACCATTTTTTAAATGTTCCATACTCTTCTGTGGTAATTGGGTTCCTTTGACTCTCTAGCTGTACATGCATCCATTTAAACAGAAAAATGCTTTGGTTTGGCTGTCTGGCAATTTTGTTGCCAGACAGCCACATGAAACATGAACCATGAAAAAGGCTTCTTACGGGTCACATGGAAGAAGATTACGCGTGAATCTTGTCCTTTTTTATTGGCAGCCAGGCATCTGTACAGAGCGTGGACCTCAGCTTTGTTGATCTTCAAAGAACTCACGATTTTCTTCATGAACAGAGGCAGACTCATTAAGTGGCAGGTCATTTGAATGAGAAATACAGCAACAACTTTGACCCTAACCAATGTTTAGGCGACTGATTAATTAGGAATAGATGGTGGCCTGGCAGTAGTATATTGCTGGTGTGAAATGAATAGGGGTGTACCTTATGATCACGTTCAGGGTCGATGGTGATTCCATCCATAGGGTTGTGTTCTGTGCCGTTGCTGATATGCCTCCAGCTGGTGCACTCATCTAAGTTGACCTCTGATACGGCCATCCCTGACCTATTGTAAAAGGACCCGGAAAGGATCTAATGCAACTCCAATCACAAGACTTGGAGTAAAGATATTTTCTTTACTCCATTTTTTTTTTTTAAGTCTAACCATTTAGATGTTATATTTAATCAAAGATGAATCATCTCCTGTAACAACGGTTTTATAGGAGGCATAATACACTGTGTATTCTGTATATATTTTTTTATTATTTATCAACTCTTTTAAACAATGAATATAGAGACTGTGATAAGATCTGCTACCAAATATAGGAGAAAGAAGCCTGATGGAGCGAATTCTAAAATGCACTACAGAGAAAATACGTGAAACAAGAGCATTTGATAAGAAGGGAGGAGAGGAAATCACGGAGCAGAGAAGTGGACTTGACAGGAAGAAGCCTGGTTTGATATGAGAGCACCAGAGGATCAACAGGAAGCACAGTGTTAAGGTGTAGGAAGTGATGTGCATGCTTAAGATAAGCTCCTTTCTGGTCTGGAGTCGCTACAATGTCCTGCCTGCTTCCATCACCATAGCTTCTTCTCACAGCACTTTACCTGGGAGGAAACCTTTATGTAATTAATGTTTACCCCCCCCCCCCCCCTCAAGTTCTCATGTGCTGCAATCCAGGCACAACAAATAGCTAACAGCTAATGGTTATCGTCACTGTCTCTAAACAGCAAGACGATAGAATGACGGCAATTGTGATTATAAGTGAGAATGCGTTTACTAAATATATGTTTCGGTTTCAACAAGTCTGAATAAAGGAGGTTATTCAAAAGGGCCCATTGTAAGAAGAATGAATCAAATCTGTCAATCTTCATCGGGCCACAGTTCACTCTCATTGTCTCCTTCCCTGTCGTTTCTATCACCATCATGAAATCTGCTGTTCCAGGTCTAAAATAACACTGTGTTGACAATGGAGGGTGGAAGGGCTCTCGCTCTCTCTCTCTCTCTCTCTCTCTCTCTCTCTCTCTCTCTCTCTCTCTCTCTCTCTCTCTCTCTCTTTGTGTGTGTGTGTGGCTCACTGAAAGGCCTGTGGGCAGTCTTCCCGGGACATCCACTCCCACTGGATGTGTGAGGGGATGGGGAATCCCCGGGCGGTGCACCTGAGGGTGGCCCTGCTGCCGTATGTATACACGTCCGTGTCCACCGCAACCTCTTTCTCGATGATGTGTGGTGGCACTGTACAACAATGCGAGGAGCATTAACATACTGGGCAAAGTTCACAGTTAAAGACTGGAATGTTTGGCCGGTCTAAAAAGATCCATATGAAAAACCTTTCGAAATTGTTCTGTCTCCTTTCGAGCCTATTCTATAGCAACAGACTTTATCTAATGCCATTGATCTGAGTCATGCTCTTCAAAAACCATTTAAAAACAGTAATCATCATAGAATAAACACAGGTGTCGCTAGGCCTGGGCTATAAAACAATAAATCATCGTATCGTAATAGACTTTTGATCAATATCAATATAAAACATGTTTATATATCGATAAGGGACTGGACCACCGAATCTAGCAAGTGGGTTTGTTACACAAACCCGGTTTCATACTTATTTACAATATATGAGGGTATTTCATTTATCGAAATTGGAGTATTTATCAATGTTGAAGGTCATATTAAGTGTTAAACAGAAGTGTTTAAATCCAGCATGGTAATTCCTAGTCATTTTAGGTCATTACAATTATCAATGGTTATCGATATCGACCAATATGATCAAGTTAGATCGTGATATGTCATTTCAGCCATATTACTGTCGCTCATGATGATTGACCCCTGCCCCTATGAAAAGAGTCAATTGGACTCGATTAGTAGTTGAGTACATGCCATTGACAATGAGCTGAAATGTGTGGCTCTCTTTGTCATTGGTGAGATTGTTGGTCAGCACCACGGTGTAGTTCCCTGCATCCTTCTCCAAGACCCCATGGATCACCAGGCTCCCGTTCTTCGGCATGACCCTGTAATCGACCTTAATTGGCAGGCCATCCTTATACCTGAACAGACAGAAAGAGGCGTGGGGTGTGGTTCAACACGAGAAAATCAGTGCAATTTGGGCCCTCTAATTATCAAAAATGTAATTTCCTTTACTCTTGTGGAAACAGTAGCACAACTAAAGCCAATCTCCTTTTGCCTTTATACTTTACATACCAACCTCTTTAAGAATGGTTTTGACTGCCTAGCAAAAGACATATTGCAAATAGTTAACAACTCTCTCTAATCAGGCAAATTCCGAAAAAGCCTTGAAAACTGCAGTTGTTAAACCCCTTTTAAAAAAGCGGAGCCTAGATGCCTCTATTATTAACAACTACAGACCAATATCAATTCTCCCTTCATAAGTAAAATCATTGAGAAAGTTGTCCTCCAGCAACTTAATCACTTCCTGTCATCAACTGGTTGCTATGACACCTTCCAATCAGGATTTCGACACCTTCACAGCACCGAGACCGCCTTTATTAAGTTGTAAAGGACGTACGCCTTAGCACAGACTCGGGCAAAATCTCAATACTAATGTTACTAGACCTCAGTGCTGCATTCAACACTGTAGACCATACAATACCGTTGGACAAATTAGAAAAGAGGGTGGGGCTTTCAGGCACAGTCTTAAATTGGTTTAGGTCCTACCTACAAAATAGGAACTACTTCGTTTCGATTGGCGAGTCGGCAACTTTGTATCAGAATCAACCAACGTGACATGTGGAATCCCACAAGGTTCGATCTTAGGACCCTCTTTATTCAACATCATACTCCCACTAGGGCAAATCATAAAAAATAACAACATTGACTATCATTGCTATGCTGATGAAATGTAAATCTATGTATCGCTATCACCAAATGACTATCGAGACATAGATCTATTGTGCCAGTAAATTGAATAAGTCAAAGACTGTATGTGCCGAAATTTTCTTCAAGCAAATGAGGACAAAACCAAGATAATTGTATTTGCTGCTAAAAATGAAAGGCTTGAAGTAACCCAACACTTTCCCTCTGTCCCTGAAAGCCTCAATCAAAGCCAGAAATCTAGGGATTATCATGGATTCACATTTACATTTCGACAGTCACATTAAATCAGTTACAACATCTGCATATTATCACCTTAAAAACGTAGCAAGATCTAGTGAGTTCATGTCCACCGAAGACTAAGACCAAAAACTTACATACACGTACATGTACATACCTTTATCACTAATAAGCTTGATTACCACAAATGGTCTCCTTACAGGTGTCCCAAAAAAAAGGCCAATACAGCCTGTTCAGAATGCTAGTGCTAGAGTTCTAACAAAGACCAACATATGTTTCTTAAATCATTACATTGGCTCCCTGTATGTCATAACCTATAAATCCCTGGTTTAGGGCCAAAATATGTAACTGATATGCTTCCAATATATATGCCTTCTAGATCTTCTGAGGCCAATCTGTTAATTATCCCAAGAGTAAACACGAAACATGGGAAAGCAGGATGTAGTTAATATGCAACAAATAGCTGGAATAAAATCCCTGAGGATTTAAGACTTGCCCCAACCCTTACCACTTTTAAAACAATACTGAAGACTTTTAAATTTGCTTTAGCTTTCTGCTAAATCACTGAATAAACACTGTGAATGTAAGTATCTGATACCAGAGAGACTGTTGTTCTGATACAAGAAAAACATGATCTGATACCAGAGAGACTGTTGATCTGATACCAGAGAGATACATGACCTGATACCAGAGAGACTGTTGATCTGATACCAGAGAGATACAGGATCTGATCTTAAATACATTGCACTTTTAGAAAGTGCAATGTATTGCAAAAAATGCTTTGCCTTTATTTTCTATCTATTTTATCATGTTTTTACCTTTGCCTATGTTTCTTTTACATATCAACTATTTAATTTTATTGTATGAAAATGTATATATGTGAAGCACTTTGAGTCTACCTCGTGTATGAAAAGTGCTATATAAATAAAGTTGCCTTGCCTTCCTGGATAAGGAAGGCATATGGATAAGGAAATAATCACAAAATATTGTCATTTCAGTCTGTTTAATTATATTTTCAATGATTTTAGGGATGTATATTTGTATGTTTAATGTATTTATTGTGCTCTGATGCAGCGGTCACCGTACCACTGGATGGAGGGCTCAGGGTAGGCCTCGTACTTGAAGGGAACGAGGGGCTCTGCGGTGTGGTCGCCAACGGTCAGCTCTATCAAATTTGCACGAGGGTCCTTCAACTCAATGAACGGTTTTTCTACAATACAGACCAACAGAGCACTCGGTCAACTGCACCACGTACCAAAGTGTTTAGTACAATATGTATTCACCCAACCGCATATACAATCTGTGTATATTTTAACAAGTAATTCTGGAAAAATAAGAGAACAAGCCTTTGGTCAACAAAAAAGTAAATTAAGAGCCCTGTAGATTAGACCATAACAAAACACCAGGAATATTGAATCTGAAAAGATTGACCTTCAAGAATTAAGGACTCAGAAAACCACAAGGAAGTAAAACACATGAGGACTTCATTGGCATTATAAACAAACAAATTTTTCACTTTTGTTATGATCACATTGAGTAAAGGATTGCAAAGTATTTTCATAGCATGTGTGTATTTCCAGGATACCCTTGGTCTGGGCATTAGATTAGCACAGGGCCTACCGTAAACCTTGAGGAAGGCTGAGGCACTCTTTTCCATCTGACCGCTTGACGCTGTGCAGGTGTATTCCCCCGTGTGGTCGACCGTCACGTTGTCAACGGTGAGCGTGTTGGACAGTTCCAGAGAGTTCCACAGCCTGACTTTATTGGCCTTTTTGTGAAAATCCTCTGAGCCATTTTTTGTGGTCTGAGGGGGGTGAATGAGATGACTGAGATACCATGAAGAACAAATCATTCATCATTTACAAAAAATAACTGGATAGATCCTCTGTTCCCACAGATAGTCTGGTTGACTTTGAAATTTGGTCTTATGTATAGACATGCTTCAAAATAAACCTAAGGAGGAATACGCTGCAAGCGAGGAATGAAACGGAAGAGGTATATCACATCTCTGGTATGTTTATCTTGTATTACATAAGAAGGCTTATCGAAGGCAACAGACAATTTTCACAAAGGTGTCACAGAAGGAAAAATCACAGGTGTCGCTCTCTAATTATGGGTCTGCTCCTGTATACGAGGACACAGAATAGTAGACCTATCCTCACTAGTATAGTGTACTACCCGTGCCCTGCTACAAAAAGGTAAAAGGGTCTTGGTCATGTGTGTAGAGTTCAAGTGTTAAGAAGGTACTACTGACCAGGCGCTGGCCCGAGTGAGTCCAGTTAAAGTCAATGCCCACATTGAGCTCAGTACTGGCCGTACAGCTGAGTACCAGCCGCTCCCCGACAGACAGCCGAACGTGTGCAGGGGTCAGCATGAGCTCATGGATCTTGTATCCTGGGGAAAGGGAGGGAGAGCTGAGTGGAAGGCCATGGATGGCAGTATTGCTTGGAGGTGATGGCCTCTTGTTCCCACCTCATATGATGGTTATATTCCTCATTGCTTAGCCAAACTTTATTCATTCATGAGGTGTCATTTCTTTGGTCACCAAAGTTGTACTTACTGCCTGAGATTAACTAAAACTGAATGGTATTTTAAGTTATTAGTTACTAATGAACCAGTAATCAGAGACTGTAAGTGACAGCAGTTTGGGGTTAGGCATAGACGTGGTTGTGAAGGCAGCAGAACAATAAAACACAAATATATCAATGGAAACAATTATATAAAAGTAATTGTATTCGTTAATACAAATAACAGCAACCTTGATTTCTTTTTTAAAACGTTTGTTGTATATGTGCAGAAATAATATATAATACGTTATATATTAAGTGCAGCAGTAGATAAGTACGAGTTCTAGACTTGCCTGATAGCTACATTGGATCCTAAGTTCTTTATCCAAAAGAGATAAGATGGTAAAGAGTGTAACTACATACTTCAGATCACTTACTTGGAGGGAAATATTTCACCATTACTGTGTATATAATAGGTTTTGTTGAAAACCTTGAGTTGGTTGTGTGTGTTAGGCTGTGTGGTTTATGGAAAATATAATACAGAGAGCTCAGGATTTTAACAAGTAATTCTGGAAAAATACCAGGTTCCCTGGTATTCTCAGCTCAGGATTATGTACAAAGTCTTGCACCATGGCCTTTTTTTGACGAACCAGGATTTGTTCTCGGTAGTTTACAACTGCTTGTAGTAAAGATGAATCAAGGATGGCATACATGTCAGTTTTAGGAATAAACTCGTCACATGAGGGTCTCAATATCTTGCACCAATACCCTCACCTCACATATAGCTCCCCAACTTTGCATCTCTATGAATTATCCTAGAAAATACATGAACAGTCCATGGTTTACTTTTTTATCTTACCAACGACGGCTACGATGTAGTATGGTGACTTGAATGTCTGGTTGGCAAGCTTAGTTTGACAAAAAACCACTCCAGCGAATCTGATCAGTTGACTAGGGATGGTGAAGCCAGTCCGGGCCTCCCACACAGAATCCTTCCCATTGGCATTATACTCCTTTGGTGGAAACTTCTGATGAACGGTTTAAGAAACACACATAAGCATCCTACAATGAAATCTCTGTCACTTGTCATGTCCGGTTCATTAGTTGCACTGATGTATCTCAAATACGACCTCACCAAATAGTATGATTGACTCATAAAATTAGACACTTTATATAAAAATATATAGGCAGCTCAAGGATGGCTCGAGGTAGGCAGGGCGTTGACCCAGAAACATAATTATAAGCAGGTTATTCAAAAGTCATTGTCTCTTACAGTATGGAGCGTTACGTTAAGATCCTCCACTGAACCACGGCACGGGATGACCACCGGCTGTCCCTCGCGGATGAACACTACTTCATACTCCTTCTCAGACAGCACAAAGGGCACTTTGTAATCTAGAACCAAAAAACGCAGAAACATGTATTACAATTTATAGCAGAAACAGTGTTGAAAACATTTAGCAGTAGTTACCCGTAATCCCCACTTGCTGGTTGAAAGAAGTCGTACCATGAACAAAGACATAAACAGATGCTGAGGTTTTATCGTCCTCCACCTTCAGGTCTTTGAAGAAGCATCGGTACAGTCCGGTCTCGTTGGCTGTTGCACTAGTGATCACCAGTGTGGAGCAGAATAGCCCGGACCCACTACAGTCCACAACGGAGATTTGACTGCTTGTTAAAGGGGTGGTCCACTTTAGGTTCTGGTGACCTCTGTGAGGCAAGAACAGATAATCATATGGCGTAAATACAACCGCACACAAACTCACAAACTCACTCACACACACACACACACACACACACACACACACACACACACACACACACACACACACACACACACACACACACACACACACACACACACACACACACACACACACACAAACGTACACTCTAAAATGTAAGTCAGTTGCATACATGATTCTGATGAGTTTTTGTGACATAATAATGGTGGTGCATTGCAATCACATCACAAAAAAAAGGAATCATGTTATCTCGTAATTATGACATAAATATTTCATAATTATGAGAAAATATCTCATAATTACGAGATCTTTGTCATAATTACGAGATGCTTATCTGATAATGACGAGATCATTATTTCTTTCATAATTACGAGATAATTAGCTCATAATTACGAGATCTTTTTGTTATAATTACGAGATGCCATTTCCCATCACCTTTAAGATCCATGAGCGCATTTGAACCTGACAAGTTGATATTTTGACAGCGCGTTTGCAGTCTCCGATTAGACAGATGCATGCACATGAATTTTCAAACTTCAAATGGCAGTTTATGGCCTATAATATGACTTAATTCACACATGGAATAGTGTTTTCTTCTACAACTTCAGTGAAGTTGCACAACTTCAGTGAAGTTGTAGACACCAACCCGGTATCACGCGATTTCGTGCTCATGCGCACAAACGTTAATCTATTGAAGCGTGTTCCAGAGCACGATAGTCCGACTTTTTTCGTGCTACACAGAACGAAATGTACACCAATGCATTCTGAATGGGAGTGTTCTCAGACAATTAACGTGCTCCACAAAACGGTACGAGAGAGAGAGAAAGAGAGAGAGGGAGGGACAGAGAGAGAGAGCGAGAGAGAGGCTTCAGAAAGGGTGTTCTACAGTGCACCCTAGTTATGTTTATGCCAAAACCACAAATGCTATATATATATATATTGCCTAATTATATATATTGCCTATATATATATATAGGCTATATATATAATTAGGCTATAATTATATTATTTAGCGTGTAATGAGACAATCTATAGCCAAATTGTCGAAGATGCCCGAGAATCTCCGGAAATATCAGCATGGGAAATCGGCGCATCAGACCCATGTACCTATAAAGAAAGACGTCATCTCAAGCGGGAGAGAACGTTTGCGGTGCTGGTTTGTATCATGTAAGTACAGGGCTCTCAAGTCTCATGCATTCAGCGTGAGACACATGCAATTCAACCCATGCACACGCTAGAAACCTGGGCCCCGTTTCCCGATATCGATGGATCTTCGCTCGTAAGATCATTCTCCCGATGGATCTTTCGAACCATCGATAATTTCTTTGGAGCGTTTCCCGAAACTCCTCTCAACGTGAACACGCATTCGCTGCACTCACGACGATCGTACCTGTCCACTGACATAGTGCCGAAACGGGCTATGACGCAGGGGGAGACGCAGGAATGTCGGAGGAAAATGGGGTTAAAAAGGGTTAAAATATCTCCCCATCCAGGCCAACCGCAGAGTAGCCTACGAAAAGAATAGATTGCAATAATATGAATGCTAAAGATATTAAAACACAATTGATTAAGCCTAGGCCGACATATATATCAGTCCTAATCCTGAGCGCACGATCGGGAGGTGGAAGTTGCGCTTTAGATGCCTTCACAAGTCCAGCGGAGGGCTCCAGTTTTCGCCGGCCAAGTCATGCGCTGTGATAAGTGTGACAGCTATGTTGCACAACATTGCAGCTAAGGCTGGGGTAGCTTTGGTTGAACCGGAGGACATTGAGGACGATGACGACGAGGAAGATCGGTGTGAGGACGGCCTCCCTCATAACTACGCGGCTGGTTTTCATGCACGTCGAAGAGTGATTGAGACTTTTTTTTAACCCCCTCCACCCTCCCACATGTCACTAAACATTCCTGTCAAAGTGACCAATCCCCACCATATCCCAGCCTTTTGCCTGCTCCTTTGCATTTTTTTTATATTTTTAGAATTAATAATTTTATTATTTTTTATTTTTTTATTTTTTACATTATTTTAGGCTACGTTTTATGAGTAGCCTATGTCAGTCTGCACAAATCCCCCCCACTTTCTCTCACACATTTTAAGTGCGCTGCCTGCTCAAACATTTCCTGGACTGTCTCTCAAACTAAGAACATAATGGCCCACATTAGGCTCAGACGCACATGATACACCATTACCAATGTGTTATAATAAAACGCATCCAATACTAGGAATGTCCGCTGGTTACGCCACTGAGGCTATAGTAGGCTAACGAAGCTCTTAGCGTCCTACGAGTACCCTGGAGCACTCGTTAGCTACGAGCGTTTTCAAGACGTTCGTTACCAAAGATGCTTTCGGGAAACGGTGTGAAAACTGTACGATGCTCGTACGACCCACTCTGCGATCCACTTAGGCTAAAGATGCTTTCGGGAAACGGGGCCCAGGTCTCACGAAAATACGTGACACTGTCACGTTATTTCATCTATTGAAACGTGATCAGGGACACGTAGGCCTATTTTCTAAATTTTGTATTTCAATTGGAAGTAGGCTATTTGTCGTGTCACTATAAGCACGACTTCCAAACTAAGGTTCTGTCCCGGAGCGTTCTCCCAAATGTCCCTTATGGAGCTCCGTACAGATCTTCATTGTTGAAAATTGTCTGGAATAACTAACAAATGACAGCTTTTGGCCACCCGTTTATACTTAAATTTGTCTGTGATAACTAACAATATGACAGCTTTTGGCCACCCGTTTCTACTTTCACCTTTGATACTGAGAAATTGTGACAATACACGGATATATTAAATGCAGGTAAGCTGCTCTGTAGGCAAACCGCGAAGGAAAAAAGGGTAGCTGCTTCATCTGTTATTTTTAGAATTGTATGTCTTGATGTTTATTTTATCTAGCCATATATTCTCTTGTTTTTGGCTATGTGAATGAACGTCCGCGTCGATGCCTCACAAGTCCAGTGTCGCGAGCAGACGTTGCCATGACATCTAGAAATCATACCGTATTTAATGGGTTGTAGTGAGTGTAACATAATTCACCTACAGTATTTTGTTATGTGTTGTTCTTTCAATTGTGTTAGGAATGTCGTTTACTGTCTTGGTGGTTCAGGGATCGCTGTCCCTTTAAGGATTACGAGCGTCTCATGACGTCAGAGCCCATGCGGGATTTGTTTACTTGCAGCACGTTTTGATTTCCTGTTTCTCTCTTACTAAATAAACGAGTCACACAACTGTGTGCTCAACGTGCGAAATTGTATCCCTCACTTATTGCAATTTCCACAGGGTTATCATTAATATTGATGTGTAGGGGTTGATTATAACTCGTGAATAATATTGTTTAGACCACGGTCTGGGGGAATACTGGTATTCTGATTGGCTGCAGTGCGTGCATTAACTCCTGATATAGCCCTACAGACAGCTGCTAAGTAGTTCCAGTCAGTGTTTAGATTCTCTGCCCGAGCCCGAGCCCGACGCGGGCCGGGTCGGGCCGATATTTCCCACCACTATACTCGGGCCGGGCCTTTGATCGAGCGTTTCTATTTTTATTTTACCATTGGTTTATTGGCCTAATCTGAGGAGAAATCTATGCCATAAACATAAATATTATAGGCCTTTATTACATGGGTCTTCTCAATGCCGTGGAACGCTTCGTTCACTTGCATGGGTAGTAGTCCGGTGACTTGTCTACCCCAGCGTCTTCCGTTGCTAAGCGACGTCACCGTCTTTGCGGACAAATTATTTCTCTGCTGATCAACACTACAAATGGCCAAAAGACTTGTATCCCCCCCCCCTTGAATAAATACTATGGCAGAATTATTATTATTATTATTATTATTCTCATTCAACTTGAACATGTGTTTTGACAGTAGAGTGGTGGAGGGATGACGTATGTTGGCCAACCCGGAAGTGAGCGTCGCCCTGGATTCCCTCGACAAAAAGCCAACGGGTTTTGCCATTGGATTTTGGATTATTGCAGAAAGATTTGCATCTTTGAAGCACCTCCTTAAAAACTGAAAATAAATAAATAAATAAAAATATCCGTGCTCCAAAGAACGAAATGTAAACCAATGCATTCTGAATGGGAGTGTTTCTCCGATTTTTCCATGCTACACAGAACGAAATGTAAACCCATGCAAATAAAGACTTCATGTTCATAATAAATTAAATATGATTAATCTCCTTAGGGTGTAGGGTGGTATTCTATTTTTTTCAACGGGGCTGCATCCAGTCACTTGACCGTTATGGTTGCTATGGTGGTTGCTATCGACCGCCCCCTCTAATCCTTACATGGTTCTAAAAATCACGCGGCAAAGGAGCTGCCGTCAATTGTGTTGTTTTTGTCGTAAACCAGGGTCCGATGGTTTAAAATAGACAGATATTCCAAGGTATCCTTAAAAGGCAGCTTGGATGTTTTTATTTTCTGCAGTTTAGACTTCTACTATAACCTATTTTTGAAAGCAAAACACCAAACTCATTGATTTAACGAGGCAGGATTATTTGAAACAATTTATTAAATAAATATTTGCGAGAGGTCATTCCATCTCCTGAGTTTGCTTCCTATTTATGTCTAGTGTACACCCCTAATGTCCACAAGCATCCCCCCCCCCCCCCCTCCCCATATGGATTTGGAGAATTGTTGCCACGTCCCAGTGGTGGAGGTATCATATACATGAAAGAGGGTATTCAATTATACTACAATGATCAATTAGGAGGCCGAAGCCCTAAAGGAAGTGATGCAATAGGTGACTGAGTCGAAAACATTTAAGTAAGCTGTTCCTTCAGGTCTCTTATATATCAAAGGGGGTCACAAAGGACGCATACACGCTTCAACCTGTGGCTCCAGCCATACAGGAAATGACTCAGCAAGTACTCCAATCTCTACACGTTTAGCATCTACACGTTGAGCTGAGTCCAATGACACCAAGCATGACACTCTAGCAAATGGTAACATGTATTTTACATGGTACACCTATGGTCTAGGACATGATCTCGGTGTAGCAAGAGGGCGAGCTTGATCTCATTGGACTCAGCTTAACGTGTAGATGCTAAATAACATGTCATTTGTCAAAAATCTCCATCGGGAAGCAAATCATGTGTGGCACTGTTGCAATCGCCTCGGAACGTAGATCTTAAAGGACACCTTGTTTGCCCCGTTACGCCACCGGGAAGATATTTTCATACTTCTAATGGATTGATTCATATTTTAAGGTTCTCGGAGTGAGACTTTGAGCGGCTGCAGAAGAAGTGTTGAGACGAAAGATGATATCAAGACATTTATAGAATATTCCCATTCACATTATGATTCTTCGTCATAACATCTGACCAAACATCCTTCACATTCACCGAGCGAAGATTATGAAAGTCCAGGCCCCCCCTTCCTGCACTCGGGGTCCGACTGGGCCAAGTTTCGGGCAGGAAGGGCCCCCCCTTCCTGCCCTCGGGGTCTGACCGGGCCAAGTTTCGGTGCGGGGGTCCCGGTTAGGCCCTAGAATAAGGTATTCAAATTTCAGGGCGGTAGGACCTTCCTATCTCAAAAACTGTTTTTCCACCACATTCTGAACCATTAGGTCTTGCAGGCAACACTTCTGAGGGGCTTTGTCCAAATGACAGTCCAATTGGGAAAACTTTTTTTCTCTAAGGGCTAGAACTCCAAATCTCGGATATGTCGTTCTCAGGGCCCCGGGAAATGTGTGTAAACATTTTAGTATCCCTAGCTATCTCGAAAAGGCCGGAAAAGGGGCGTGACCTCCAACAGTACAGTAAATGTACATAAGACAGAGGTTATATATGATACCTCCACCACTGGGACGTGGCAACAATTCTCCAAATCCATATGGGGAGGGGGGGGGGGATGCTTGTGGACAGTAGGGGTGTACACTAGACATAAATAGGAAGCAAACTCAGGAGATGGAATGACCTCTCGCAAATATTTATTTAATAAATTGTTTCAAATAACCCTGCCTTGTTAAATCAATGAGTTTGGTGTTTTGCTTTCAAAATAGGTTACAGAAGAAGTCTAAACTGCAGAAAATAAAAACATCCAAGCTGCCTTTTAAGGATACATTGGAAGGATACCTTGGAATATCAGTCTATTTTTAAGCCATCGGACCCTGGTTTACGACAAAAAACAACACAATTGACAGCAGCTCCTTTGCAGCGTGGTTTTTAGAAACATGTAAGGATTAGAGGGGGCGGTCGATAGCAACCACCATAGCAACCATGACGGTCAAGTGACTGGATGCAGCCCCGTTGAAAAAAATAGAATACCGCCCTACACCCTCAGGAGATTAATGATATTTAATTTATTATGAACATGAAGTCTTTATTTGCATGGGTTTACATTTCGTTCTGTGTAGCATGGAAAAAATCTGAGAAACACTCCCATTCAGAATGCATTGGTTTACATTTCGTTCTTTGGAGCACGGATATCTTTATTTATTTATTTATTTTCAGTTTTTATGGAGGTGCTTCAAAGATGAAAATTTTTCTGCAATAATCCAAAATCCAATGGCAAAACCAGTTGGCTTTTTGTCGAGGGAATCCATGGCGACGCTCACTTCCGGGTTGGCCAACATACGTCATCCCTCCACCTCTACTGTAAAAACACATGTTCAAGTTTAATGAGAATAATAATAATTCTTCCATAGTATTTATTTAAGGGGGGGGGATACAAGTCTTTTGGCCATTCGTAGTGTTGATCAGCAGAGAAATAATTTGTCCGCAAAGACGGTGACGTCGCTTAGCAACGGAAGACGCTGGGGTAGACAAGTCACCGGACTACTACCCATGCAAGTGAACGGAGCGTTCCACGGCATTGAGAAGACCCGTGTAATAAAGGCCTATAATATTTCTGTTTATGGCATAGATTTCTCCTCAGATTAGGCCAATAAACCAATGGTAAAATAAAAATAGAAACGCTCGATCAAAGGCCCGGCCCGAGTAGAGTGGTGGGAAATATCGGCCCGACCCGGCCCGCGTCGGGCTCGGGCTCGGGCAGAGAATCTATACACTGACTGGAACTACTTAGCAGCTGTCTGTAGGGCTATATCAGGAGTTAATGCACGCACTGCAGCCAATCAGAATACCAGTATTCCCCAGACCGTGGTCTAAACAATATTATTCACGAGTTATAATCAACCCCTACACATCAATATAAATGATAACCCTGTGGAAATTGCAATGAGTGAGAGATACAATTTCGCACGTTGAGCACACAGTTGTGTGACTCGTTTATTTAGTAAGAGAGAAACAGGAAATCAAAACGTGCTGCAAGTAAACAAATCCCGCATGGGCTCTGACGTCATGAGACGCTCGTAATCCTTAAAGGGACAGCGATCCCTGAACCACCAAGACAGTAAACGACATGCCTAACACAATTGAAAGAACAACACATGACAAAATACTGTAG
Organism: Gadus morhua; assembly: GCF_902167405.1. Classification (NCBI taxonomy): domain Eukaryota; kingdom Metazoa; phylum Chordata; class Actinopteri; order Gadiformes; family Gadidae; genus Gadus; species Gadus morhua. Next base: position 780,544 of record NC_044059.1, on the reverse strand, counting down.
GTGAATTATGTTACACTCACTACAACCCATTAAATACGGTATGATTTCTAGATGTCATGGCAACGTCCGCTCGCGACACTGGACTTGCGAGGCATCGACGCAGACGTTCATTTACATAGCCAAAAACAAGAGAATAGATGGCTAGATAAAATAAACATCAAGACATACAATTCTAAAAATAACAGATGAAGCAGCTACCCTTTTTTCCTTCGCGGTTTGCCTACAGAGCAGCGCACCTGCATTTAATATATCCGTGTATTGTCACAATTTCTCAGTATCAAAGGTGAAAGTAGAAACGGGTGGCCAAAAGCTGTCATATTGTTAGTTATCACAGACAATTTGTAGAAATGGGTGGCCAAAAGCTGTCATTTGTTAGTTATCACAGACAATTTTCAACAATGAATGATCTGTACGGAGCTCCATAAGGGACATTTGGGAGAACGCTCCGGGACAGAACCTTAGTTTGGAAGTCGTGCTTATAGTGACACGACAAATAGCCTACTTCCAATTGAAATACAAAATTTAGAAAATAGGCCTACGTGTCCCTGATCACGTTTCAATAGATGAAATAACGTGACAGTGTCACGTATTTTCGTGAGACCAGGTTTCTAGCGTGTGCATGGGTTGAATTGCATGTGTCTCACGCCGAATGCATGAGACTTGAGAGCCCTGTACTTACGTGACACAAACCAGCACCGCAAACGTTCTCTCCCGCTTGAGATGACGTCTTTCTTATAGGTTCATGGGTCTGATGCGCCGATTTCCCATGATGATATTTCCGGAGATTCTCGGGCATCATCGACAATTTGGCTATAGATTGTGTCATTACACGCTAAATAATATAATTATAGCCTAATTATATGTATAGCCTATATATATATATAGGCAATATATATAATTAGGCAATATATATATATATATATATATATAGCATTTGTGGTTTTGGCATAAACATAACTAGGGTGCACTGTACTATCTGAGAACACCCTTTCTGAAGCCTCTCTCTCGCTCTCTCTCTATCTCGTACCGTTTTGTGGAGCACGTTAATTGTCTGAGAACACTCCCATTCAGAATGAATTGGTTTACATTTCGTTCTGTGTAGCACGAAAAAAAGTCGGACTATCGTGCTCTGGAACACGCTTCAATAGATTAATGTTCGTGCGCATGAGCACGAAATCGCGTGATACCGGGTTGTAGACACACTTATGATTTACGGTCCTTCGGCCGTAATGGTGGGTCTATTTAATGATATGTGGCAATACATTAACAAACATTGTTTCTCACCATTATTGTTTACATTATCGTTATCAACAATGTGTTCATAATATGCATGTGTCCCCCGTTAATACATTGCCATGGACTTTTATGCGTTACGTGTTTAGTTTGCGAGTGTTTAAACAGATGGGTGCACACACGCGCCAAGCATCACCCGCATTCATATCATTCTTTTAAACACTCACTCGCAGTAAGCTATGTTTTCTCACGATCAAATACTCATCACTCCTAAAAGTTATAGGCTTGTAGACGATGTATGTGTCAAGAAAACGTGTGTTTGCTGTAAGGTGTGTGCAGAATGATGCATTGTTTAATAGTAGCCTACAACTTCTTACTGCTGTATCAGCTATTCTTTCCCAAATAACGTTATAATTTACCCCAAAACGAGATTTTGTTTTGGAAGGCTTGGATATTTATTATTATTATTATTGTTAGTATTATTATTATTATTATTATTATTATTATTATTATTATTATTATTATTATTATATTATTGTTATGGCATAGCTTACTACAGTGTTCATTCAAGCAGCCCCTAAGGAAAAAAAAAGTTTCCAGAATCCACATCTTCATCATAATATTTCAATTAGGCTAATCGTTTGCATGTTTGTGCTGTGTATAGCCTACTGGTAGGGTGCACTCACACCAGGCCATCTGGCCGTGGCCGTGGCCGTTTTCACACCTAACCGTGCTAAAATCTGCCAGTGTGAGTGTGGCCAGTCTGGCCAGGCCAGGCCAACTTGGCCACTTGGGAGAGTTGTGCTGCTACGGTACGGGCCGCCACTGTACAGATGCTAATGAGCCGACACACGCACACGCATGGCTACGCAACCTGAGCTGGATGACGTATAGACCATGCAAATGCTTTTTGATCTGTAGCCACAAGGCGCGTTAGGCGCGTTGAACCATTTTTGTGACACACAATGATCAAGCGTCAGTTAGGCGCGTTACATGCGATATTCCAACGCGAGTAATGGTACGGCCACACCAAATGCGTTACTCGTGTTGGATGGGAGCGTTCCCTCTTCATCATAACTATCAAACCAAACATCCTTCACATTCACCGAGCATACATTATGAAAGTAAAATGCACATTTCTCGCTAAAAAATGTTTACATAAACGCATTTAATGGCGTAACTATGTTACTATTTCCACCCAGAATAAAGAAAGATGTCCGCCTTATGCTTCTGTGCAAGCGTCACTACTCTCTGCCAGTGACGTCCGGTCAAGCTCCACGCCGATTGGCTATCGCGGCTAAGCATCATGCGTTGGAGCGTAGAAAGTTACATTTTTTGAACTCCGGGCGTTGGGCGCGTTACTGCGTTTACGTGCGTAATTACGTGCATCTGCCGTGACTAACGCCCCTAATGCTACGGCCACACCAAACGCGTTACTCGCGTTGGATAACGCGTGTAACGTGCCTAACTTCACGCTTGATCATTGTGTGTCACAAAAAATGGTTCAACGCGCCTAACGCGCCTGTGGCTGCGCTGGATTTAGGAGTCCGAGGTAAGAAAACCCAAACGCCGCCGTGTTTGGGTGCATGATAGAGCTTAGATCGGGTTAGATTAAAATAATCTTGGATATAAATAACAATAATCGGGTTAAATAACTTCACATGGTGTGTCTGGTGTGTTTCCAGCATTCGTAGTGTTGATCAGCAGAGATATAGTCCGCCAATACATTGAGGTTGCTTAGCAACCAGAGACGCTGTACAGGCAAGTGAATGGAGCGTTCCCTCTTCGTCATAACTATGAAACCAAACATCCTTCACATTCACCGAGCGAAAATTATGAAAGTAAATTCACATTTCTCGCTAAAAATGTTTACATAAACGCATTTAATGGCGTATCTATGTTACTATTTCCACCCAGAATAAAGAAAGATGTCGGCCGTATGCTTCTGTGCAAGCGTCACTACTCTCTGCCAGTGACGTCGGGTCAAGCTCCACGCTGATTGGCTATCGCGGCTAAGCATCACGCGTTGGAGCGTTGAAAGTTCAATTTCTTTAACTCCGGGCGTTGGTGCGTTGGGCGCGTTACTGCGTTTACGTGCGTAATTACGTGCGTCTGCCGCGTCTAACACCCCTAACGCGACGCTTCAACGCGTGTAACGCGTCTACGCACCTATACCAATGTTCCCTATGCAAAAATGCAGATTTTCGACGCCCCAAACGCGAGTAACGCGGTTGGTGTGGCCGTACCTTAATGCTACGGCCACACCAAACGCGTTACTCGCGTTGGATAACGCGTGTAGCGTGCCTAACTTGACGCTTGATCATTGTGTGTCACAAAAATGGCTCAACGCGCCTAACGCGCCTGTGGCTGCGTTGGATTTAGGAGTCCGAGGTAGGAAACCCAAAACGCCGCCGTGTTTGTGTGCATGATAGAGTTTAGATCAGGTTAGATTAAATAATCTCGGATATAAATAACAATAATCGGGTTAAATAACTTCACGTGGTGTGTCTGGTGTGTTTCCAGCATTCATAGTGTTGATCAGCAGAGATATAGTCCGCCAAGACGTTGAGGTTGCTTAGCAACCAGAGACGCTGTCCATGCAAGTGAATGGAGCGTTCCCTCTTTGTCATAACTATCAAACCAAACATCCTTCACATTCACCGAGCGAACATTATGAAAGTAAAATGCACATTTCTCGCTAAAAATGTTTACATAAATGCATTTAATGGCGTAACTATGTTACTATTTCCACCCAGAATAAAGAAAGATGTCGTCCGTATGCTTCTGTGCAAGCGTCACTACTCTCTGCCAGTGACGTCGGGTCAAGCTCCACGCTGATTGGCTATCGCGGCTAAGCATCACGCGTTGCAGCGTTGAAAGTTACATTTTTTGAACTCCGGGCGTTGGTGCGTTGGGCGCGTAACGCCTCGTGCCCACTACCTCCGTCCGTTGACTGATCCCCATTGACTTTGATGGGGACGGACGCGCAATGCATTGTGGATCCGTCCGTTCCGTTGAGCCTTTGGCTCCGTCAGAAAGTTGAAACATTTTCAACTTTTCGGCAGCGACGGATCCGTCATCCAATCAGATCGCTGCACGGTTGCGGATTGACGCCCCACCCTCATGGGTAAAATCCTCAGTTTGTCGATACTCATGCTAATGATCATGTGTTTTCCCCACGTGTGATTTGTTGACCATTATGTTAATTTTGATGTGCCTGTCCCCGGACGTGATTGGCTGCTGCATCGGAGGGCCGAGGATCCGGGAGGATAAAGCACGGGCGAGCTCAACATTCACGGCAGCTGGCCTTGGATATGCAGCTTGCCATATTGGGTCTTCGAATGGTTATTTGTTGGTTGATCGAGGTTCATTTCTTTGATTTGGACAGCACCCAATGGTCCTTTTCCTTTTGTAGTTTTTCCTCCTCTGTTTGTGTTAAATTGATTATCCCATGCTCTGGGCTAAATAAACAACTTCCAGTTAACCAAAGACATCTGGTTTTATGTTGCCACCCCTTCCCCTAGCGGGGGACGTAACAATCGCGTATGCAAATTTAAGCACTGTGACGCGACTCGGGCTCTGACGATACTGGAAAGCGGGAAAGTGGGTCATCTTGCATCGCAACAAGCAGGAAGAAGCAGGAAGAACCCGGCGAAGCGATTTGATTGGCTGACGGATGCCTCTGCAAAGACTACTCCCCCATCCGTCAGCCACGCCTTCCCACGTCCGTTGACTGACGGTGCAGTGGGCATGTAGGGTTACTGCGTTTTACATGCGTCTGCCGCGTCTAACGCCCCTAACGCGACGCCTCAACGCGTGTAACGCGTTGAGGCGCCTTTACCAATGGTTCCCTTTGCAAAAATGCAGATTTTCTACGCCCCAAATGCGAGTAACGCGGTTGGTGTGGCCGTACCGCGACAGTTTAGGGAGTTTATTAAAAAAATACTGTTTTTCTGTTTCGATTTTAGCAGAGTCATAGAACATGCTTTTTAAGTTGTGCGATAAAAGAAAAACAATGCAATCGTACTATTATCGTGTGTATGTTACATATACATTAATATAATGATCATATGTTATCTCATTCTTATTACTGAAACCTATTTAGTTTGTCTTTGTATTGAAAATAAAATACAATAAATAATGGCCTAACTGAATTCACTTATAAGTTACTTAAAAGTCTTCAATAACCAACCAATTCATAATTTATTTTATTTTGCTTTACAAGGAAACCGAGGAGATTAATGCAGTCCTTGAAGGCAAGTGATGAAGATTGCCATCAGCGCTGACCGGTCTACCCGAGGATCTGACAGCAAGATGGCAAACACCTTGGTCAAGTGAACCAAATTCCTGGTTGGAATATTTATGCTCTGAATCTGACCTATTGCAAGGAACTTGAATTTACATTTTAAGTAGGCTGTTCCTTGACCTTAAAGATGAACTGAACTGAAATAATCAACATTGATAATGTCTTAGTTATGACCATTATAAAAAATATATTTAAAAAATCAATATAGGCAACAAAAGGAAATGCGTCTTTTAGTATTAGAGCGGACTAGGTCGTTGCTGCAGACACGCAAACGTCTTCTACACTCTACACACGATTTTAAAATGGCTGGTTACGCGTTTGAGCCTGTGAGGGACATGCCTGTAGTGTGTGACTGCCAGCCGGTGGAGAGGGATCAATTTCAGGCTCCAGCTCCACCTTCAGTCGTGTGGGTGTGACTGGTGTGCGTGAGGGTGCTGCCGGAGCATGGACACTGCCATTGAATCGGTCTGCTGCCGAGAGGTCCCGGTCAACCTTGACCACCTAATGGTGGGATTAGGTTGCATAACCTTGCACAGGGCATTTCGGATGCTGTGCGGCAAGAGAGAGGTTTTGGAAGTGGCCATGCTCTCTCTAAGGGACGTCCGAGCGGAGACACTGGAGCGCCCCATAAATAGCAACCAAGTAACAAGGCGAAAACGATCGTCCCCCTCCGTTTTCCTTGGATGCGTTACAGGAATATCTCCGTAAAGACGGACTCATTGCGGAAACGCAATGAGCTGTACAAACGCTGTAGTACCTACATATTCAAGGAGCTGGTTCTCCACAAAAAAAAGTGGAGCTCATCAAGCCTGCGCACATCCAGCCTGCGCGCTGTATAAAAACATTCAAGTCGAGGAGGAGATAGTAGTTGTTTAACCTTTTAGATTGAGTAGAAATACTTTTTAATTTATAGTTAGTAATTAAATTGACCAAGGGGCTGTATTTAAAGCTACAAAAATAATACAAAAAAACCCCTGTAACTTTCAACCCAACTTCAGGCGTCCACACAAATCCTAGGTCTGGTTTTATTTGAAACCACCCTGGGACCATGGACCTATTAAAGAACATGGTTTATTATCTGCCCAATAACATGGTTATTAAAGACATGGTTTCACAAATAAAAAAATCGGCTCCGGGTGGACGGGACCTGAAAGACATTTTAGATGCACTTTGGGAAATACATGAGCATGAGCATAGATGCGAGGCGGAATCACGAGTGTCACATTTACTTTAGGTGGATGTTGGAGGTTTACTTTCTGGTGGATGTTGATGGATATTGCACAGATGGATATTGCACAGATACATCTTATGAAACTACTTCTTCGAGTTGAACTCCCTCTGCATCAGCAATCGGCTAGTCGGCGAACATCAGGGTGAGTAGAAAGGGACATTTGTGGAACTTCTGTTTACAGACCTGTACAGAGCTGTGGTTTAATTAGCAGCTTGGGAGTAATAGTTCATACACTTTATGGTCGGAGTGCTAGCTTGTGGAGATTGACATGACAGGGGCTATCGGAGGGTTATTCCATTTTAAGGCTGCCAGCCATGTATTGAGGGCGGGTTTCCTATTCAAAGCTAGCCTGTGGAAATGTATGATTACCCCAGCTGCCTTGGCCCTATATAATTCATTACTGCAACCAGGGGCAATGCAATAAGATGATCCTCCTGTAGTCCTGGTTGTTTGCTTTTCTGTAGCAATTTCAGAGAGCCTCAGAGGCTGACTCATTACCTGCTATGGGTGCCACAGAGGAGCTATGTTACCATGCCAATGACGTAGCTGAGCGTTGAAATCCAACATGGCGGCGCCCTGTAACACTTTCACCGTACAATTTAATCCCTTTTAGCGAGTTCAGCCATTTTTTGTTATTGTACCAATGAGAAGTCAGAAAATACATCTGTTATATCAACTAAACTTCAAATTTCAGTGCAGTTAATCTTTAATGGACTGAAAGCCAATGCAAAGTAATGAGTCTCAAGAACAGTATTTTCTGAACATTCCACTTCCCTGTTTCACAGCACACGATTCAATGCACCATCAGAATTTATTAAGTAAGCCTTTGGGTTAAAGTGTTTCCTATTGTTACAAATAGCGTCTGCTACGTATGTATCTTAGGGGTTTATTGCAAATCGGATCGTATTTTTGATACTCAGTTCCTTCAGGAAAATTTATCACAAAGGTCTTTATTATATAGAAAAACTATCTATTAAAGTTATTCTTCAAGGACCTTGAAGATACTTGAAGGACCTTAAGGCTTAACTATGATTTGATGGCATAATTGAGTATGCTTACTGCTTAATGGGCAACATGGCCAAATAGTTTATTCATAATGTGTGGGGCATTATAAATAAACATCCAGGCACGCATTTACCCAGGCACACATACACACATTCATTTATGGATGATCGATAATGGATGATTGATTGATGGAATTCTAGTAAAGTATTGCAATTAGATGTTTTCAAAAATATTTTGACCTATACCTGCAGGTGAGCTCCAGATGGTCCGATTTGTTAATCTTTTGGATCCCAGTGGGGCTCAGTATTGGGGGCTCGGGCATGAAGCGCAGTTCTAAAGCTGAAAGAATCGATTAGAAATGTAGCAGAATTAACACAATGATCCAAATCCTGTTATTCAACAACATTCCCATGGAAATACAAAGCTCTTTTACCTTCCCTTTGTCACTGTTGCTGCTATTTAACAAACTACAAAGTCTCCCAGGAATAAAAAAGCTCATCCGCAAGCCAATCAATTTATTGTTTTTTCTGATCCAAAGATCTAATGAGCTTTTGTTTTTCAAACAGGCATGCAGTGCTGAGTGATGGCATTTTACTGTAATGTAACAATCTCCCTACGTTTGCATCAAAAAGACAATTCAAGGTGTATCACGAAATGATCCAAAGATGGGAGGATATGGTTTTGAAAAAGAAATGCTGCTCAGGGCTGGGTGTTATTTAAATGGTGGTCCAATTTTTTTGTTCCACTGCCGCAGCAAATGGCGGAGCTGTGTCAAAACAGGAAGCCATGTGAGATGGGAAGGGTCAAGCTGCTGAATAGTCCAGCACTATGGAGAATAGGTGGGGTTCCTGTTCCAGAGGATACAAGCCCAGAACCCACCCATTCCACCCTTTCCCCTTGAAAAGCTTCAGAGGATATACCATCTTGGAAAATAGTTATTGCCATGTTGATCAATCAAGTGGTCAATAATATTAATTTTACCATTGCCTAAATTGTGATCCCTTGATGGATATTTCTCAGTGAATACAGAAATGTAACCATTGTGAGACTATATAGTTAATTTATTTCTATAAGTCCATTATTTCTATAAGTCCATTATTACATCATAACTGTTGATTGACAAAACAATGGACAATGCTTTTTCAAGTGAGTGACTCGACCTCATCCTGTTTCATTAATGGTGATAACATCATTAAATCCAATACACAATAATGCATCGTGTTCGCAATCCTTTACTTGAAATTATTAAGGTTTATTAAGCTTTCTAAATTAAAAAAACAATGACTAATGTTATGTTTACATTAAAAGGGCTATATGGGAATATAGCCAGAAAATATACATGCATTTCACATACCATCATTACAGACAATAGCCTATATATTATAGCATACTGCTAGGTCAATTACATTTAAATTCAAAAGTCTATTAACATATTTTTTCTATCTTCATTGTTTTGGCAGTAATTTGGTACAATCTGTTTGAATCACTTACCAATGACAACGGTAATCTCCAAAATAATGCCAAGGAATGAGATAATGGAGAGCGTCTGAGCCATCATCCGAAAAAAGAAATAGAACATCACCATACCAATCATCAATAACTTCAGGGCTATGGGAACTTTACACGTAGGTAGGCCTACATCATTTTAAGTAGAAAATCGGTGACGCAATATTGCCTTCAGTGAAAAGTCCATGAATGTAAACCTCGTCGACAAATCATGGGTGCATCATCGAGATAACGTTTCGCAAGTTTAACAGCAATGTCACCGGTCTGCCTTTCCACTCCGGTCCCCATGGAACTCGAAGTGCTGCTGATTAAAGGGAGGAACGCGCAGCGCGGTGGAAACGCAGGGCGGAGAATACGTGGAACCTCAAAGGGAGGAGCGTCACGACTGCAAACTGCCTTCTTGGACCGCTGAGTAATTTAAGGCCAATGGGTAAAAAAATAATTAATGTTTGAGGGTTAATTACACTGACATAATCTAAATTGTAATGTCCGTTATTAAATTGCTATACAAATATACTGTGGCGAGCAGCACGGGAAAGACGGGAGCCCAGGTTCAACCAATTATGCAGTTCCGTGCCCCACACCGCACGAATACGGACTGCCTTTTATAACGACCAACGAACATAACAGAAACACGCCATACACCTGACAAACACACACAACACTCTCACTATAGTCACCATCACACAACAATGGAACTACACACAATTAATGCACAACCAAATAACACCCCGAATCCATTAACCCCACTTAACCTAGTAACAAACAAGGACTTCAAAACCCCTGAAAACACTTAACTCCCAGGATCCCACAATACTCAAGTGAAATACGCAAGGTTATATTAGAGATAACAGTCAAAAACATTATATGAAGAAATAATAATTTGCCAAAAACAACCTTCCCAAGATGAATAGAGTATATCTCCACAACTACAAGGGCTTTAAAGGTCCCATGGCATGCTACTTTATGGATGCTTTAATATCGATATTAGTGGGCCCCAAACACAGTATTTTAAGACTTTCCAGAAATTCAGCTGTGGTGCAGAATTACAGCCACTACGAGCCAGTCGCACATTGAGCTTTCCCCAAATGCGCCGTTTCGGTGTTTGTAGCTTTAATGCATATGAGGAGGAGGGAGACGGGTCAAGGAGGAGGGTGGGGGGGTGGTCCTGAGGATCTTGCGGCCACGGTACCATGCGCTCTGTTTACAGTGGATGTATCGCAAATTTTGGCGAGGCGCACACAGCCTTTGGCCGTGTTCTGTAAATATTCTGGAACACTCCGGATGCTGCCAAAGGCAGGCAGCGGGCAGCGGGAAGCATTCGCGGGTAACAATCCTTTTGTCCTCCATGTCGTGGTTCATGTACTTCAGGGAATCAAAGCAAGAGTTCCTTTCCCCCCAATTACTTCTCCACCATGGCTGAGATAACCTCCACTAAGAGTTTTGTTGTGGAAATACCAGAGACGAGACAAAGTCATCGTCTCTGAAATGCGCCCAACACAGCACTAATCTGGTTCCATCGTTTTTTGGTATTTCTCCAAAAATAAATTGCAACCATTTCTCCCTTAATTCCTCTGTCATTGGCAGGCGATGCAATGTGGACGTTTTGCTTTGGAATGACACACAGGTTCGATGTCGTTCTGCCATTGCATTCAAAATTCTGTAACTAGCCTGTTACTAAGCAGCACAAGCTCAATCTCGACTCCTTCAGAATTTCTGTGGGTGGTTACGAACCAACCAAGTGGGCAGGCCCATGAATAATAATTTGACAACGCTACGTAGAAGTGTCACCTTATCCAGATTGGCTCATTTTTTTTGCCTTTTTCCTTCATTGGCTATTGCATACAGCAGACAAACTGCATAGATTTCAAACTTACCACAGGTCACAAACTTATTCTGACCTAACCATGGGATCTTTAACATGTCCTCCTCATCATCATCCGCTTATCCGGGGTCGGGTCGCGGGGGGAGCAGCTCAAGCAGGGGGCCCCAGACTTCCCTTTCCCGGGCCACATTGACCAGCTCTGACGGGGGATCCCGAGGCGTTCCCAGGCCAGTGTTGAGATATAATCTCTCCACCTAGTCCTGGGTCTTCCCCGAGGTCTCCTCCCCACTGGACGTGCCTGAAACACCTCCCAAGGAAGGCGCCCAGTGGGCATCCTTACCAGATGCCCGAACCACCTCAGCTGACTCCTTTCTAAGTAAAGGAGCAGCGGCTCTAATCCGAGTTCCTCACGGATGGCTGAGCTTCTCACCCTATCCCTAAGGGAGACGCCAGCCACCCTTCTGAGAAAACTCATCTCGGCCGCTTGTACCCGCGATCTCGTCCTTTCGGCCATCACCCAGCCCTCATGACCATAGGTGAGGATAGGAACGAAGATCGACCGGTAGATCGAGAGCTTTGCCTTGCGGCTCAGCTCTCTTTTCGTTACAACGGTGCGGTAAAGCGAACGCAATACCGCCCCCGCTGCTCCGATTCTCCGGCCAATCTCACGCTCCATAGTACCCTCACTCGCGAACAAGACCCCGAGGTACTTGAACTCCTTCACTTGGGCTAAGGACTCATTTCCTACCCGGAGTAAGCAATCCACCGGTTCATGGCCTCAGATTTAGCGGTGCTGATCCTCATCCCAGCCGCTTCACACTCGGCCGCCAGCCAATCCAGTGAGTGCTGAAGGTCACAGGCCGATGATCCAATGAGGACCACATCATCTGCAAAAAGCAGTGACGAGATCCTCAGACCACCGAACTGCAACCCCTCCCCACCACGACTACGCCTCGATATCCTGTCCATGTATATCACAAACAGGATTGGTGACAAGGCGCAGCCCTGGCGGAGACCAGCACCCACTGAGAACGAAACTGACTGGCTGCCGAGAACACGAACACAGCTCTCGCTTTGGGAGTACAAAGATTGGATGGCCCTGAGGATAGACCCCCTTACCCCATACTCCCGCAGCACCTCCCACAGTTTCTCCCGGGGGACCCGGTCATACGCCTTCTCCAGATCCACAAAACACATGTAGACCGGAAGGGCATACTCCCAGGCCCCCTCCAGGATCCTTGCGAGAGTGAAGAGCTGGTCCGTAGTTCCACGTCCGGGGCGAAAACCGCATTGTTCCTCTTCAATCTGAGGTTCGACGATCGGCCGAACCCTCCTTTCCAGCACCTTGGAGTAGACTTTACCAGGGAGGCTGAGAAGTGTGATACCCCGGTAATTGGCACACACTCTCTGGTCCCCCTTTTTGAACAGGGGAACCACCACCCCGGTTTGCCACTCCTTTGGCACTGTACCCGACTCCCACGCGATGTTGAATAGGCGTGTCAACCATGACAGCCCCTCAACACCCAGAGCCTTTAGCATTTCTGGCTGGATCTCATCAATCCCTGGGGCTTTGCCACTGCGGAGATGTTTGACTACCTCAGTGACCTCCACCAGGGAAATTGACGACGAAACACCATCAACCTCGAGCTCTGCCTCCAACATAGAGGGCGTGTTATTCGGATTCAGGAGTTCCTCAAAGTGTTCCTTCCAACGTCCGACGACCTCCTCAGTTGAGGTCAACAGAGTCCCATCCTTACTGTACACAGCTTGGATGGTTCCCCGTTTCCCCCTCCTGAGGTGCCGGATAGTCTTCCAGAAACACTTTGGTGCCGACCGAAAGTCCTTCTCCATGGCCTCTCCGAACTTCTCCCACACCCGCTGCTTGGCAGCCGCTGCAGCCCTTCGAGCCTGTCGGTACCTTGCAACCGAGTCAGGAGTCCTCCAGGATATCATATCCCGGAAGGCCTCCTTCTTCAGTCGGACGGCTTCCCTGACCACCGGTGATCTTTAACATGTATTCTTGTTAAAAAAAAAAAAAAAAAAAAAAAAAAAAGATAACACCAATGGGATGTGGTGCAAATGAAAGAGTAAATGTGAATTTTACTGACTCAGAGTAAATAAAGCTAGAACACAGCATAGATGGAATATTAAATGTTGGTGGATTTAGTAGAGGAAGGTTTTATTGGAATAAAAAATATATGTATCACAACTTCTTACCAGCCAAATTGCATCACACCTTTGTACTGGCATAGAAAAAGCATCAATAGGTTCAGTGATATATAGATGGAACCTTTGCTAGTTTCAATGATTTACATTCCAAATATGACCTCAAACAAAATGACCTATTTCGCTACTTTCAAACCCGTCAATTTGCAGTAGCCATAGCCGGCAGTTTCCTATCCTTCCTAGTAAGTCACTCGTTGATTCAATTATGAAAGTTCCATTCTGGCTGCGGGGTTTTACTGCACACTCTTACACAATGATCATGTCAATGGACAATGCCAAGCTGGACAGGATAAAAATGAAATGGGAGAAAGAAATTGGAACTGAAATCTCAGAAGATATTTTGACTGAAGCTTTGAAAAAAGTGAATAATAGTAGGCCTACCTCCTGTGAAAGACTGAGTATAAGAGCAAAACTTCAGTTTAAGGTGGTACCTGGCTTGCATTGGAGTAGAGCGAAAAATGCTTCCTTTTATCCAAATGTTGATGGCAGTTGTATCAGATGTCATGTTAATGTGGCCAATTTGACACACATGTTTGGGTCTTGCCATTTGCTAACAGGGTAGGCTACTGGTCTTACATATTTGATGTACTTGGTGTTATTTTACAAACTTGTGCAATGATAGCATTATTTGGTGTACCAAATGAGGAAACAAGCATGACCAAGAAGCAATTCAACATTATAGCATTTGTTTCTTTGGTGGCACAAAGGGAAATTTTACTTAATTGTAGAGATGTCCGATGTTATCGGCCCACCGATATTATCGGCCCTATATTAGCATAAAATGTAATATCTGTCAATATCGGTATCGGATTTTTTTTTGCCTTAAAACCGATTTTTTTTTTTTTTTTTTTTTTTATAGCTCAAATAAATGTTTTCAAAATTGTGCAGTACAGTGCACATTGTAATTGACTCATATTTGTGCATTTATTAAATTAAGGTTATTGAGTTTTAGTTAAAGAAACATACTGCTATGTTGCACATAGTTGTTCAGGTACAATGTTTTATCATTTGTGAAGTCAAGTTTGCCCTATTTGTTGTGGGCATTGTCAAGATTATCTCAGGGAGAGTGTAATCCAAACTGTTGTCTGAGACCATTAAAAAAATAAAAATAAACATGGCACTTTTCCCTTAAATTAAGTTGAAGTATTTTTCTTATTTTGCACAGACAATGTTAACATTTGGAAAGCCTTGTTGCATTCAAGAATGCATCCAGTGGGGCATCACAATAACATTAAGCATGTTGTGTTAATTCCACAACAGGAGATATGTAATGTAACCTAAATTAGGTTTGAGGAAAAATAACCCAAATATCGACATCGGTATCGGCTGATATCGGAATCGAAAATTTAGAGTTGGACAATATCGCATATCGGATATCGGCAAAAAAGCCAATATCGGACATCCCTACTTAATTGGAAATCGAATACGCCACCCCCTGCAGCACAATGGCTGAAACATGTAATGTTATTTTTGAATTTTGGAGAACAATAAATTTGCAATAAAATGCTTTCAGGTGGAGAGAGGAGAGAGAGAGGTCATGTTTCCCGAAGCTCCGCTAGGCATTGGAAAGAACTACTTGATTCATCGTTCAGATCTACTTTATCTTATTTTATTTACCTAACAGTATATAGTTTGTTTCCGTCGTCCTCAATCGCTCGATTCAACAATACATTTTGGCACTTTTTACTCCCGGATCAGACCGCAGAAAAAGCCTTGGACTTTCCTATCGCCAACATGCCTCTGTACTCGGATATCTCAGGCACGGAGACTGGGAAATGCACAGACTGCGCCAAACTGAAACAGACATTGGCTTTAATTGAAACGAGACTAGCTGCAGTAGAAAAATGCAAAGGACTATCACAGGATACAGTGCCGATGGGTGAGTTTGCTGAGCTCACTCAGATACAGCAAGATGATCAAAGCTACACTGTATCCTTCCCGAAGCTGGACAAGAGAGAGACAGTTCCAGCTGCGTCTCACTGGACAGAGTCGGCGCTAAGCCAAAGCAACATACCAAAGTGAATCAACAAGTTCACTCAACACCAAATGCTAAGCTACCCAAAGCTAAAGTTATCAGCCGGATTAGCCCGTCACTCAAATCAACCCTGCCACTGAAGAACCGGTTCCTGCCACTTCAAGAGTCCACGAACGCGCCTGCCACCGATGCTACCCTGAGCCCCGAGATGCGTCCGGACGGACAGTGCGGACAGAGACGGAACAACCAGTCGCCACGGAGGCGGGCTGCACATGTGTCTGCCACCGTCCAACAAGGGCCCATCTCAGAGAAAGCAGATGAACCAGACACTCTGATTATAGGAGACTCCACTATCAAGGATATAACCGGTAAGAAGATCAAAACATGCATCTTCCCACATGGAATGGTTAGTGATATCAACCATAAACTAGCCAAAATCATATTGGAAAACCCCAAAATCTCGCAGATTATTGTGCATGCAGGATTTAATGATATTCAAAGAGAACAGTCAGAACTTCTGAAGAGGGATTACACTGATCTATTGGATACACTGGACAAAATACACATCAAGTCTTCCATCAGTGGACCCATACCAACAGTTGACAGGGGAATAAACAGATTCAGTCGTCTACTTGCACTGAATACATGGCTTTCCAGAGTCTGCAATGAAAGAGGAAGGGACTTTATTGACAATTTCAACTTATTCTGGGGGCGCAAATATCTTTTCAGAGCAGATGGCCTACACCCAAACAGGTTAGGCTCAAAACTGTTGAGGGACAATCTTCTCTTCTCGCTTTACGCACAGGCCACAATCTTGCCATGGTCTGACGCACAGGCCACAATCAGAGCACAGGTTGAGAAGAAGCGAGACTACAGCCTCCCCCACACAACTACTCTGCCACTATCGGACACACAGATAGCAGACAGCCCACAGACCTTGAAGAGAGACAACAGCCCGCCCGACGCCATCAACACTGTGCCCTCCCCCATCGCTGATGCTGGCTTGGCGAGGAACGGCATCCCCCCTCCTCTGCATTCCCCCATCGACGATGACCTCCAGCCTCATCTCTCCCATAGCCACAACAACAACTCCAGCTCCAATGACTCCCTTTGCGATTTTCCAGCCGAATTTAAGAAACTGGAATATGCTGGCATCAAACTTGCATCTGTGTCAATGATAGCATCGCCACGTCATGGCCGCAGGCTGCTAACACCCAGGAGGATGGCGCCCCACCCCCACCACCGTACTGATAGTAGTCCTGAGTATTACTGAGACAAAAAAGGGTGCAGCCGTAGACACAGTATAAAGGAAGTTTCTCATAATCTGCTGAACCCAAGGTTGCCTACGTCAAAGCAGGGCAACTTTCGCATTCATGCTGTAACCACTAAGAGAGTAAACAAAGGGAAACTTAGACACACTGCTAACCTCACATATCTCATATCTATTGCCTCCAAACCAAAAACAACCTTAATGCCTATCAACAACACCATCAGGATGGCTCTACTTAATGTGAGGTCTCTTAATAACAAATCATTTTTAGTTAATGATTTTATTAACACTTCCAAACTGGATTTTATGTTTTTAACTGAAACATGGCTGGAACAAAATAACAGTGCAACCGTTCTGATAGAGACAGCTCCTCCTGACTATAACTTTTTTGATGCATGTAGATCTGGAAAAAGAGGTGGAGGGGTTGCTGCTATATTTAAAAATGTATTTCAGGGGAAACAGATGTTATTTGGTGATTTCCCATCGTTCGAATACCTTAGTGCTGTATTGAAATGCTCCCCCAGAGTTCTCCTATTAATTATTTACAGGCCACCCACATATTCTGCAAATTTTCCACAGCATCTCCACAGAATTTGACTGTCTAGTTATAACTGGCGACTTCAATTTTCATACTGATGATTTGAATGACAAGTGTGCAAAAAAACGTTTTAACATTTTGGACACATTTGAACTGTCTCAACATGTGAAAGAGGCTACTCATTGTAAGGGGCACACTCTAGACCTGGTTATCACAAAGGGCCTCAATGTTTCAATGTTTCTGATCTCTCTGTGACTGATCCTTCCTTGTCTGACCACTTTTGTGTTTTCTTTAACATATCTTTTATTCCCGACATACAGACAAAATCAAACACTGTCAAAAAACGGTATATCAATGAAGATTCTAATATACTTTTTAAAAAGGCCATCTCCTTGCTACCACCTCTAAACCCATGTTCTGCTGATGATCTTGTAGAAAACTTTAATTTGAAAATTTTGAAAGTCATAGATGTCATTGCACCTTATAAGGTTAAAACGATTTCTGGAAAGCAAAAGGCACCCTGGAGAAAAGCTGCTTCTGTAACGGCACAGAAGAAGGAATGCAGGAAGGTTGAACGCATCTGGCGTAAAACAAAACTTCATATTCACCATGATATCTATAAAGAGAGCCTCCGTGCCTACAATTTAGACTTAAAAAATGCTAGAGAAACATTTTTCTCCAATATCATTAAAACCAACACTAATAATGCAAAAACCCTATTTGCAACTGTTGACAGACTGACCAACCCCCCAACACAAATCCCACCTGATCTCCATTCCACGCAGAAATGCAATGAGTTTGCAGCTTTTTATATTGATAAAATTGAAGGTATCAGACGCGCCATCAATATCTCCACGTCAAACAAAAATGTTGGACTACCACCCTGTTCAGGCAAAAATTACGTGGCAAGGATGGCATGCTTTAATCTTATAGACTCTCAAAATCTTGTGGAAACTGTGACACAACTAAAGCCATCCACCTGTTGCCTTGATACTATACCTACCAACCTCTTTAAGAATGTTTTCGACTGCCTAGCAGTAGACATTTTGCAGATAGTTAACAACTCTCTCCAGTCAGGCAAGTTCCCAAAAGCGTTGAAAACTGCAGTTATTAAACCCCTTTTAAAAAAGCGGAGCCTAGATGCCTCTATTATTAACAACTACAGACCAATATCAAATCTACCCTTCATAAGTAAAATCATTGAGAAAGTTGTCCTCCAGCAACTAAATCACTTCCTGGCATCAACTGGTTGCTATGACACCTTCCAATCAGGATTTCGACCCCTGCACAGCACTGAGACCGCCCTTATTAAAGTTGTAAACGACATCCGTCTTAACACAGACTCTGGCAAAACCTCAATACTAATGCTACTTGACCTCAGTGCTGCATTCGACACTGTAGACCATACATTACTTCTGGAAAGGTTAGAAAACTGGGTGGGGCTTTCAGGCACTGTCTTAAATTGGTTCAAGTCCTACCTAGAAAATAGGAACTACTTTGTTTCCATTGGCGACTTTGTATCAGAATCAACCAACGTGACATGTGGAGTCCCACAAGGTTCGATCTTAGGACCCTCTTTATTCAACATCTACATGCTCCCACTAGGGCAAATCATGCAAAATAACAATATTGACCATCATTGCTATGCTGATGACACGCAAATCTATGTATCGCTATCACCAAATGACTATCGGCCCATAGATCTGCTGTGCCAGTGCATTGAGCAAGTGAAGGAATGGATGTGCCGAAATTTCCTTCAACTAAATGAGGACAAAACAGAGATAATTGTATTTGGTTCTAAAACGGAAAGGCTTAAAGTAACCCAACACCTTCACTCTCTGTCCCTGAAAACCTCAATCAAAGCCAGAAATCTAGGGGTTATCATGGATTCAGATTTACATTTTGACAGTCACATCAAATCAGTTACAAAATCGGCATATTATCACCTTAAAAATGTAGCAAGGCTTAGAGGGCTCATGTCCACCGAAGACTTACAAAAACTTGTACATGCCTTTATCACTAGTAAGCTTGATTACTGCAATGGTCTCCTCACAGGTCTCCCAAAACAAACTCTGAGGAAGCTTCAGCTTGTTCAGAATGCTGCTGCTAGAGTTCTAACAAAGACCAAAAAATTTGATCATATTACACCAATTCTGAAATCGTTACATTGGCTTCCTGTAGGTCAGAGAATTGTTTTTAAAATCATGTTGCTAACCTATAAATCCCTACATGGTTTAGGCCCAAAATATTTAACTGATATGCTTCCACTACATCAGCCTTCTAGACCACTAAGATCCTCTGAGACCAATCTGTTAATTATCCCCAGAGTAAACACAAAACATGGGAAAGCAGGATTTAGTTACTATGCAACAAATAGCTGGAATAAACTCCCAGAGGATTTAAGACTTGCCCCAACTCTGAGCACCTTTAAAACAAAACTGAAGACTTTTATGTTTGCTATAGCTTTCTGCTAAAATCTTAAATACATCGCACTTTCTAAAAAGCTTTTTTTTAACATTGCCTTTATTTTCTATTTTAATACTAAAATGCCTTTTTCTATTTTACCCATTTCTTTGCATACGTTTTTCTTTTACTTATCTATTTTTTCATTTTATTGTATGACAATGTTTATATGTGAAGCACTTTGAGTCTGCCTTGTGTATGAAAAGTGCTATGTAAATAAAGTTGCCTTGCCTTGCCTTGCCTTGCCTCAGACAAATTTCAGTCAGTTTGTGAATCTCTTTTATCTCCAAGAACTTCCCAACACATTGAAGGACTAAATTAGAAGATTTCCGGAGTCGATAGAGTCCTGCGGCTTGGGCCCACACTAAAGCACCCTTGGCCGGTCATACAGAGCTCTGAAGTCATGTGTACCTCATTGAAATCCAATTTATTTATTTGTATTTTAATTGTATTTAAGTGTTTCACCTGTAACTAAGCCTTTTCTTTTTGCTTATTATTATTTTGGTCCGGTCGGGTTGGGGGGTGTTTTGTGACCTTGCTGATTTTTTCAATAAAAAGATTTCTTAAAAAAAAAATATATATATATATATATATATATAATACAAACCATAAATGATAATATAAGATAATATATGAGCACCGGTTTTTCAATTTTGAAAGTTGACCCCCCAGTGTGTAAGAGCTCAGACATCCATCAAAAACAAAGTCACAGTGGTCTGTCTGATACACATATGGATGCCTAGGATTCCTGGTCCACTTTATCCTGCCCTATCACTGCAAACCATTGATACTACGTAAATGAGAACACCTCTGGTGTCACCAGAAATGTAGACAGACAGAAAGAAAAACATACACGCACACAGCACTTGATAAACAATGACAAGAGATAAGTTGATAAAAGATAACTTATAATATTTCATTCAATAATGTATTATTGAATGTAAATGACCAATATATGACGAGGAACTGTAAGTGATGTTGCTCCTTCCTTCTATGGGCAAGGGGCCTAATTGGGGCTCCACTTTTGGCACAATAACAGGGAGAGGATCAGCGTAGGCGAGGAGGGCGAAAGGAAACAGCACACACTCACTTCCTAACACAGGATACTGGACTGAGACCGGGGATCCATCGTCTCAAAGACATTACAGTGTTTAACCTGAAAACACTCTTTATTACCTTTTCAAACCATTGCTGTTTTGCAAGAAAAAAGACTTTGAAGAGGTCCTGCTCAGCTCAACTTGTGGAACATATATATCTTATGCAATGAAGGGGTTCTGCTCAGCTCAACTGGTAGAACCACTGCCAGGGTAGGGGTTTGATTCTCACTTGGGCTACCAAAGATAATCGTGTATGCATGTAACACATTATAAATATATATGTTGTGTATATTCTGTCAACACACTAGCTGTTGTAGTGTGTTGAGGTGACCATGACTGGAGACATGTACCCCACTGACGGCAACCAGTTTGCACAACCACTTTTACAACTGAGCAAAGTAGATGCCAAGAACTATGGCTTTAATTGGATTAAGCGTAAACGTACTGATTCAGTATGTTTACATGCACAGCTTCATCCGATTAAGGACGGGAAGGGAGCCCAGATTCAACCAATTATGCAGTTCCGTGCCCCACTCCGCACGAATACGGACTGCCTTTATTAACGACCAACGAACATAACAGAAACACGCCATACAGCTGACCAACACACACAACACTCTCACTAATGGTCGCCATCACACAACAATGGAACTACACACAATTAACGCACAACAAAATAACACCCCAAACCCATTAACCCCACTTAACCTAGTAACAAACAAGGACTTCAAAAAACCCTTTCATCAACTGAAAACACTTAACTCACAGGATCCCCTACGCGACCCCGGAGGGGTCCCGGAGGGGTCGCCACAATACTCAAGTGAAATACGCAAGGTTATATTAGAGATAACAGTAAAAAACATTATATAAAGAAATAATAATTAGCCAAAAACAACCTTCCCAAGATGAATAGTGTTGTAATGTTTAAGATAGTAGTTCTCTGTTGTACCACCAGACGGGGCTCTACTATAAAGTGACACTGGCATTATGCATTTCCCCTGTTCTGTGAATGCACGAGTAAAAAGACCTGTGGATACATCGTTCTCCGTTGTCCGTGTCTTTGGTCAGGTTACTACATTTTTAGCGATGAGGATGAATTGGAAGAGTTTTCTTTTACATTCCGTTTTTGTTTGAAAAAAGGAAGAAAAGAGAAAAAGTGTGCAAGCTAGCCTGCGTTATCTTCATGAGTGAAGCCAGTGAAGAGGAGCTGGAAGACGGGAATCAACAGATTGCGGTAGGAGAGCCTCACGTTCAGATGGCTACATTTGGAACGATCGGGGAATTCGTCGAGGGGAACGAAGACTGGACGGAGTATGAGGAAAGGCTGGGACACTTTTTCGCTGCTAATGGAGTAACAGAGGAGCCTAAACAGCGCTCCATTCTCCTGAGTGTGTGTGGAGCAAGGACTTACAGACTGATAAGGAGCTTAACCACACCGAGGAAACCGGGGGAAGTTCCATATGCGGATCTAGTCAGGCTCGTTGGGAACCACCACAATCCAAGGCCATCGGAAATTGTCCAGCGCTTCAAATTCCACAACCAGTTCAGGAAGTCGGGTCAGTCTGTAGCTAACTTTGTGGCAGAATTGCGGCAGCTTTCAGAGAATTGTGAGTTTGGGGCATACTTAGATGCATGCTCCGTGACAGATTAGTTTGTGGAATAAATAATGACTCCAGCGCCGTTTGCTGGCGGAAACGCCACCATTGACTTTTAAAAAGGCGCTAGAAATGTCACAAGGAATGGAAATGGCGGCAAGTAATGTCAAAGACATCCAAAGTTGTCAGATAGGAGCGCCATCACAGGCTGTACACCATGTAAAGAGAGAGGCTGTAAAACCAGCAAGGAGAGTGGAATGTTTTAGGTGTGGAGGGGCACACTATGCTAATGATTGTAAATTTCGTGAAGCAGTGTGTCATACCTGTAATAAAAAGGGGCACTTAGCTAAAAAATGCAGGAGTGTGGAAAATAGGGGAAAGAATGAAAAATGGAAAGCCCAGCAGAATCAAGCGCCCACACATTATCTTGAGGGAGATGAAGGAGAGGCAGCTTGTGCCTTCAACATGTTCGCTGTGGATACCAATGAGGAGCTGTCTATGCCCTATTATGCAACCGTGACTATTGAAGGAAAGGACATAATGTTTGAAATTGATTCTGGGGCTACGGCATCGGTCATAAGCGAGGAGACCTACAAGAGGACATGGGGAAACAAGCCACCTCCTATTAAGCCATCAACGCTCAGACTGAGGACATATACAGGTCAGGCTATACCTCATTTGGGGGTGTTAGATGTGAGCATTTCAGTTGGAGGTCAGAGGGCTCAAGGCAGATTTGTAATAGCCAAGGGTGGGGGACCTAGTTTATTGGGTCGTGACTAGCTTCGCAAAATCAAGCTGGATTGGCATGAGATTAAGTATGCTCACACCACAGAGGACATTCTGCAGCGCTACAGTGATGTGTTCAGAGAGGAACTGGGCACACTTAAGGGCGTGACTGTGAAGCTTCATGTTGACCCAGATGCAGCGCCGTGTTTCTTTAAGCCCAGAGTGGTCCCCTATGCAATGAAAAGCAAAGTAGAGGAAGAGCTGGAACGTTTGCAGGGGATTGGAATTTGTGGAGCCTGTCCAGTTTTCAAGGTGGGCAGCGCCCATTGTTCCTGTTTTGAAAGCAGATGGAACCGCAAGGATTTGTGGAGACTACAAGCTGACCGTGAATCAAGTCTCAAAGCTGATAGAGTATCCGTTGCCACGGGTGGACGACCTGTTTGCAACCCTGGCTGGAGGTAAGCTGTTCACCAAGCTGGATATGAGCCATGCTTACCAGCAGCTACTTCTAGATGAGGATTCAAAACAGTATGTCACCATAAATACCCACAAAGGATTATTCAAGTACAACCGCCTGGTGTTCGGAGTGGCATCCAGCCCGGCCATTTTCCAAAGGACGATGAACACGCTATTGCAAGGGATTCCACATGTAGCCGTGTACCTAGATGACATATTAATCACAGGGGCTACTGAGGCTAAAGCACTGTGAAAACTTAGAGCAGGTGCTCAAGAGACTCTCAGACGCTGGGCTGCGCCTGAGAAGGGAAAAATGTGTGTTTATGGCAGAACGGGTGACTTACCTGGGACATACCATCACCGCAGAGGGGCTCCGTCCAGTGGAAGACAAAGTGAGGGCTATCAAGGAAGCTCCAAGCCCTAAGAACGTCACAGAACTCTGCTCATTCCTGGGTATGGTGAATTACTATGGGAAATTCCTGCAGGATTTATCGAAGGTGTTAGCCCCACTGTATAAGCTGCTGCACAATGACACCAAGTGGCAGTGGTGTGTAGAGCAGGAGCAAGCGTTTAAAGAGGTAAAAGAACTCCTTCATTCAGCAAAGCTGCTAGTGCATTATGATCCAGAAAAAGACATTGTGCTTTCGTGTGATGCCTCGCCCTATGGAGTGGGGGCAGTCCTCTCCCATGTCATGAAAAATGGATCAGAGAAACCTGTTGGTTTTGCATCAAGAACATTAACGGCTGCAGAGAAGGGTTACTCACAGTTGGACAAAGAGGGTCTAGCCATTGTTTTTGCCGTAAAGAGGTTCCATCAGTATTTGTATGGCCGGGTTTTCAAGATCTATACCGACCATAAGCCATTGATGAGCCTGTTCAGTGAAACACGCGGCATTCCGCCGCTAGCGTCAGCAAGAATCCAACGCTGGGCACTTATCTTGTCAGCCTACCAATACAGCATTGTGTACAGAACAGGGAAGGACAATGCCAATGCTGATGCGTTGAGTCGCCTGCCATTGCCTGAGACACCGGTCTCAACATATGTGCCTCCAGAGAGTTTTTCGTTAGAAAAGTTGTCACAGACCCCTGTAAAGGCAGCCCAGGTCAAGCAGTGGACAGAGAGAGACCCAGTGCTGGCCAAAGTAAAGAGTTACCTGCTACAGGGTTGGCCCAGTGTGGTTGACAGTGAGGACCTGCAAACTTATTCCAAACGCAGGACTGAACTCAGCCTACAGGATGGGTGCATTTTCTGGGGTGCAAGGGTAGTCGTCCCTCCCCCAGGTCGCTCACAGATTGTGGAGGAGATACATGAGGCCCATCCGGGGGTATCACGAATGAAGAGCCTGGCAAGGTCCTATGTCTGGTGGCCAAAGATGGATTTAGACCTGGAGAACAAGGTGAAGTCCTGCACACAATGTCAGTTAAATCAGCACCTGTCACCACCAGCCCCTTTGCATCCCTGGGTGTGGCCAGACCACCCCTGGTCTAGACTACATCTGGTTTTTGCTGGCCCGTTCATGGGGGAGATGTTTCTCATCATGGTGGATGCCCACTCCAAGTGGATAGAAGCGCACATCATGAGCAACATAACAGCCCCCAAAACCATAGACATGCTCAGACAAATATTCGCAGAACATGGGCTGCCTGATACAAGTCAAAAGTTGGACCTGTTGCGTCCAGACATGAAGGCCACGGTGATGAGGAAGCAGGAAAAGCAGAAGGAGGGACATGATCAACATGCACAAGAGAGACAGCTGAAACCAGGTGACGATGTCTATGTGAGAAACTTCAGTAACTCTAATGAGAAATGGCTACCTGGGGCTATCCTGGCGCAGAGAGGTCCTCTCTCATTTGTGGTTGAGCTAACGGATGGTCGAGTGCTCCGCAGACATCAAGATCACGTCCGCCTACGTCATGACATCAGCCCAGAGTTCATCAGCACCTCAGAGTTTCCCATGGTGAGCCAAGCTACTGTGGGAGTGTCACCAGGGGGAAGGGCACTCGGGGAAGAGTCTGCACCCTTTGGAGAGGAAGGTCAATTGACTATGGACTCACAGGCGCCTCCTGTGACCTCGCCACCTGAACCTCCCCAAACACCTACTCCAGCATTGCCAGCTACAGACCCGGAGATGGTGCGCAGGTCACAGCGTGCTCGAAAACCACCAGACAGACTGATTTATAGTTAATGACTGTATGTGCTGAATTGTTTAGTTTGCTAGTTGTAAGTGTATATGCCTAAAATAATTGTTGTTAAAGTTAAGGGGTAAAAGACAATGACACTAACTTAGCTTAAATTAAC
The DNA here is from genome assembly GCF_902167405.1 of Gadus morhua. Taxonomy (NCBI): domain Eukaryota; kingdom Metazoa; phylum Chordata; class Actinopteri; order Gadiformes; family Gadidae; genus Gadus; species Gadus morhua. The sequence continues at coordinate 754,793 of NC_044059.1, read as the reverse complement.
AAGTTGATTTGTATTCGGAGAATGTTGGAATTTAGTGGGGGAGGAGTGTTGTAATGTTTAAGATAGTAGTTCTCTGTTGTACCACCAGGCGGGGCTCTACTATAAAGTGACACTGGCATTATGCATTTCCCCTGTTCTGTGAATGCACGAGTAAAAAGACCTGTGGATACATCGTTCTCCGTTGTCCGTGTCTTTGGTCAGGTTACTACAAATAGAGTACCAAAGATAATCATGTATGCATGTAACACATTATAAATATATATGTTGTGTATATTCTGTCAACACACAAGCTGTTGTAGTGTGTTGAGGTGACCATGACTGGAGACATGTACCCCACTGATGGCAACCATTTTGAACAACCAGTTTCAAAACTGAGCAAAGTAGATGCCAAGAACTATGGCTTTAATTGGATTAAGCTTTAATCTACTGTATGTTTACATGCACAGCTTAATCCGATTAAAGCCATAGTTCGACTATGCTCCTCAATCGGACAACTGCAATTGTCAGAGTATACATGGTGGTGAGAGAATCGATTCATTGGCCGAAGCATTTCATACCCCGGTACGATAGGTGGCGCTGTGCCCATTTCAACTAGTGGTAATAGAGCCATCGGTTTACCTCGTTGCGTCAATAGGCTAGGTGCAGGAGTCTCCAACGGTTTTTACTTCCGTATTGTAGAATGTTGGTGTATTTTAGTGTCTCTCTGTTGTTCACATTTCTAGTCTAGGGACAGGCCAGGGCCTCTCATACTGATACAAGGTGTTCTGCCATTGTTATGTCCAACAAGGTTGAACCGACCTGGTCCTCCGGGACATAGCCAGGGCCAGATACCTTATCAATGCTGAGAGTGCGTCTGTTCTCTGTTATTCATATATCTCCTTTTTGTATAATACTCGCCCCAACCCTTTGGTTCGACGAGAAGAGGGTTCGACAGCCAACCAACAAGTCATCGACCACCGGGTCCACTATAGATTATTCAACCTAAGTCTGTATCTCGCTGTATTCCTGGAAAATAAACCATCTATTCAACCCCTCTAATCCAACCTGTCAAGCTGCTTTGATTTCGACTTCAAGAATTACTACTACGACTGAAAATACACAACGCAGAGTCTGTCCGAACAGTTTAGAAATAAGCTGAAATCTAACAGTATTCCGGCGTGGGTTGGTACGCTTCCGGTCTCGCTGCGCTAGTGATTGAGAAAGCAGCTACACTATGGCTTTATTTTATTCAAGATGTTTGCAGGATTTGCCTTCAATCTCGATAAGTGACGTTCATCGACTGGTCCAGACGGGGAGCTCCGCCCCCAGAAGCAATAGGGAGAAGGGATTTAAGATGTATCTGTCAAGTTACATAGACAATTATGAAGGTAAGTTTAAACAACAACACTACGGTAGCCATGCTACATCGACTAGCTAGCTGTAGTTATTTACCATTTAGCAGGGTCCTTGTTCGTCTATACAGTGTTTGAAATGTGTACGATTACTGTTTAGTAACATCAATTATGTCTAATAACATGAATTATGTCGAATTCCGACAGTTTCAAACAGAGATCCAGCAGGGAGAGTCAGTGTGAGGGCAATCTGTCATAGGTCCTACAGGAAGAGTGAAAAGCCACACGACCTCAGAGTAGGGAGAAACAAAACATGTAAAACCTAATGGTTCAAGTTTTGGGTTGTTAATGTGTCTCGAGCTGGTGATGTGGATGCAGTATAGAAAATAAGTCTAGTTTGCTGACATAAACCTTAACGTAGCTTTCATTGACACCCCAGAAACTGTTCCTGTTCCTTAGTGTATAAGTATATACGTTTAAGCCTATCCATGGTCGGGTACATAAGTCAGTGTTAGGTAAGTGTAACCCAGGTTACTAGGGCTTATCAGAAGACCAGTTTCAGTTAATTGATTAGATCAATAAATTAATAAGATAGATAAGATAAATAGATAAATAAATAGGGTTTGTTTTAAAATAATCTTCCATAATATGAATAGGATTTATGATTGAAATACTAAATATGTCAATAAAAAGATTAATATACATAAGGTTATTTATAGTTCACGTAAGGCAACTTAGCGTAACCAATCAGACACCGTCAAGGATTTATGATTGAAATCCTAAATATGTCAATAAATAGATTAAAAAGATTAATGTACACAAGGTTATTTATATCGGTTTAAAAATAATATTTTGTTCATTTCAAATGTGGCGAATGTGCCCTTCTCAAAATGTACAAGATTCGGGTGACATGAGGAGTTCACGTAAGACAACGTAGCGTAGCCAATCAGACACCGTCAAGGTGTACGTGCCGTTTCTCTCTCTCTCTATGCCGGACCGTTGTCGAGGTGGCGGCATGCAAACTTTCTCTTGAAGGAAATTATTGTTGCGAGAGCCAGATATATCCCAACGTTTGAATAATTATCGGAGGCGCAGAGAGCAAAGTTTTTTTGTTGTTGTTTTGGTTGATTAGTGGACCTTGTTTGTGACGGAAACGAAGGAGAACGTGAGTTGGTTATTAACAACTATAGCGCTAGCTCATGCCATTAGCCACTGTAATACTTCGTTGCATATTCGTTATACTTCGTTGCTTATTACTGAACTCCCGTGTCCCTGTCTTTTCAAAAGCGGAACCTGGACTGGTGAGAGCAGTGTATTCTGCCTTGTACCGGAGTGTGTGTGTATATGTGATGTTTGAGCCTCTGGTGAGTAATCTTTATTGATGTTCGTCTGATGAACAGAGTTGAAGTGTGCATCTGTTAATGTTAATGTGGATTAACGGGGCATTCATTTCATGTATG